>NC_061771.1:28137400-28243300 GCF_022458985.1 Mugil cephalus
AGTCTGGTTGATGATGGGACGTTTTTCTGGGGAAACTAACCAGAAAAAAATACAGTTTGATCAGCTCACCACTAGGGGGCACTTTCTTGAAGAGTGAGAGAGAGAAAGAGACCGGCCGGCGTCGAAATGTGTCAGACAGAAACCCTCATCACAGCATTTACAACGATATATGACGAATAAACACGTAAAAAGTTCACTAAGAAATTTAAAGTAGCGTGAAATCCTACTCATCACGCATATAAAGCACAGCAATAATAATAATCACTATTCATAGTAATAATAATTAATAATAATGATAACAATGAGCCTGTCAAAGTAATAGGATATACACATTATTCAAGCCCTCGGTCCATACAACACAAACTACTAACTATGAAAACCACTCTCAGCTAAAAAGGCTAATTTTAAAAAGCCAAGTATTTACTATTTATAACGTTTAAAGTTCACTAAGAAATTTAAAGTAGCGTGAAATCGTACTCACCACGCATATAAAGCACAGCAATAATAATAATCACTATTCATAGTAATAATTATTAAAAATGATAATAATTAATAATGATAGTAATGAGCGTGTCTAAGTAATAATGACACTGAGGAGTCATTTCATATAAACATATAAACTCACCGATCAACGATGCAACAGTCACGAAAGCGAACAATGTTGTTACTGTCATTGTTAAAATAATGTCAACTAATAATAATAATAATAATAATAATAAAACTAATTAAGTCTTGACAACCATGTTGCAGCGCCTGTCCGCTGTCGTGTGTGTTTTGGTTTTTAATGCAGCGTGGTTTTTATAGAGGACAGTGAGTCGGAGCTGTGGGCGTTTCCGTGTCAAGTTAGTGGAGTGGGCGTAACTTTGTGCGTAGAGTCAAACAGCCTGTGAGTGTCAGAAGAGGCGGGGGATCCAAGGTCACACAACACAAACTGCTTCCAAATAAATTGTATTTTATTCCTAAAAAAATGTAAAAAAAAAAAAAAAAAAAAAAAAATTAAAAATAAAAAAAAATCTGTTTTCTCTCTACACATTCAGACATTCAGCATTGCTGCCGCTTCCCTCTGCTAGTTGTGTGTGATTTGTGTATAAACTGAACACTGTCTGTGATTGGCTTATCGTGAAAGTCCATAGAGTTTTCTGTTCCGCCCACTGAATTTACGCGCCACATATTACGTGTAAACCCACGCGTTGGCCCTCAGCCAGGCATTTCCAAAGTCCGGCCCGGGGCCATAAATGTTTTATTTATGGATTTATGGCCCGCCTGCACTGTCAAACAGAATAAATAAATCAATCATAAAGTGTTCACATTTTCCTCTTTGGAGACCTGAATGTTAAAAGTAACACGCATTTCCATTTCAAAAGCTAAATGGGTTCAATCCGTTTCAAAGTTCAACGTCGAGTGAGAAAGGAACCCGACAGATTTGGAGCAAGTTAAATTTAGCGTGGTTCGGACAGAAATGTCATTTAAAACACGGAGAGGACAAAAGTGGATATGGTTTCATTGGTCTGCGCCGGCTGTGGTCCTGAACTAACGAGATGTAGCGCACCGTCCACTGCGACGCTTGGAAACCGCCCCCTGTCCTCTCGAGGGCGGGTGGCGCCGTTATCCCCTTCCGCCTCCTCCTCCAGGCGAATAAAGAAGTCTATGCTCGGAAGTCGTTTCCAATGTGTCTGCTCTGTTCGTCGGTCATGGACAGATAGGTGGCCCTCATACTGGGGGTACTGTGGAGGAAAGACGAACAACTTTAATACTATCAGTCTCTGCATCCGTGCCGCGAACCCCTCTCCGCTCATTTCTGCCATGGCCACTGCAAAGAAAACGAGGGAAGTTGACAGTGAGGGCCGCCGCTTTCAAGAGAGATGGGAATTACAATACTTCTTCCCTGAAAATCAAGGCAATTGTGTTCGTCTAATTTGTAAAGAGACGTTTGCCTTGTTCAAGGATTTCAACGTAAAGAGACACTACCAGACTAAACATGCTAACACATACGACAAACTAACAGGGAGTGACCGTGCTGAAAAAGTGAAGCAGCTCCAAGCTGCACTGGCATCACAACAGCGGTTCTTCACGCGGGCCTGTGAGTCAAAAGAAAATATCACCAAAGCAAGCTACGAAGTGGCCATGTTAATAGCTAAACATGGCAAACCTTTTACTGAAGGTACATTTATCAAAGACTGTGTTATGAAAATGGTGGAGAACATTTGCCCTGAGAAGAAGCAAGAATTTGCGAATGTTTGCCTGGCACGTAACACTGTGGCACGGAGAGTTGAGGACATATCGTCGGATATTCAGAGACAACTGGGGGACAGGGGAGAGGCTTTTGATTATTTCTCATTAGCCTGCGATGAAAGCACAGATGCATCTGACACTGCACAGCTACTGATTTTTGTTAAGAGGAGTTGACAACAACATGAACATAACAGAGGAGCTGTTGGACCTCCAAAGCATGAAAGGCCAAACCAGAAATTTTATTATTATTATTATTATTGTTGTTGTTGTTATTATTATAATTATTATTATAAATGTTATTATTATTATTGTTTATTGATATTATCATTGGTTGAACACGTGTGATTCAGTTTTCTGTCCCGCCCACTGAACTTACGCGGCACATATTACGTGTAAACTCCCGCGTTGGCCCTCAGCCAATCTGGTCAATATGGTCCAATGAGCGGTCTGTTGAAACACGTGAACCCTCCCCTCCTTCTCTACTTTAGCTCGAGTTGATCTAAAACGAGGTCAGACAGATAAAGACCAAAGGAGGTAAATGGAGACTCTGGACATGAGGAGAGGACAGAGGAGCTCGTTTCACACCAGGTAAAACTCTTAACTTTATATCTTCAGTAAAAAAAGAGAGAGAGATGAGAGGCTGAGTGTGTTTTCATTCGGGTGTATGTGCACATTAAGGTTCATGAACTCGTGCAGCACACTCACTACATGCAATGATGAGACGATGCTTCATTTATTCAACATTTGTTCAATGTTATCTGACTCTCCAGATATGAATGAAAGGCAGAATTTGTGTTTTTAGAGTTGTTCACATCTGCCTGAGTGGCTTATATTTGGTTATTTTGTCATTTGAAAAATAAAGATAATTGTGACAATGAAAATTGTTTTATAACAGTGTGTATTTGCATAAAACTTTTGTAGTTAAAAAAATGTCCGTACAAACTACTGGCCCCCGGGCATCTTCACTTTATCAAATCTGGCCCTCTTTGCAAAAAGTTTGGACACCCCTGACCTATGCGGTTGTGTCGCCCCTCCCTCCTCTCCTCGCCAAAAAAAAAAAAAAGAAAGAAAAAATCTTCGTGGTTCCCGTGGCTGAGAACCAAGTAACGCGCCCCATGTAATTTTCAATAACGGAAACGGCGTTATAGAGATGGAAACAGTAATTAGTTAGATTACCCCGTTACTGAAAAAGTACCGCCGTTTATTTTAACGCTGTTATTCCCATCGCTGGTAGTTACATTGAAAACAAAGATAAAGCTGTTAAGACTCAGGAGCAACAGGACTACGCTGCACTGATAAACTACAACCACAAGGTGGCAGTGAAGCATCGAGGATCAAAGCAAAGTTTTCTGTTAAACACTTTGTTTAAATGTAGGTCAAAAACATATTTACACAATAAATCCATAATAAAACCTATAATAAACATTGTATTTCTGTATTTTTCATCTGTATTTTACAGGAACGATACGTTTATTGAGAACGTGACATAATTACTACAAACGTCTAGATTTCTAATCAAGTTTCATGTGCACGAGTCAAACTAAGAATCTATGGGGAGTATTTTGTAAATGTCTTAATGCTGAGGATCCAAGTTCTTAAATAGTTTAAGTTCTCTGGTCATTTTCTCCTACAATGACAATAAAAAGCTGTTTATTTCATGTGTGTGGGCACAAACACACTGAGGCCGTGGACTCTTTTAGGTACCTGGGAGCTGCCCTGAACCAGAAACCAGACTGAACACAACAGACGCACTTTATAAGAAGATGAGGATTCACCCTGCTGTTAAGAAACCCATTTATTTTTAAAGAATAGTTGATTAAATGTCATTATCCTCCTAATTTACTAGTTTTTCTTGGCACTAAAACAGATGGATGCATCATAACTTTAGTCAGTTTCTAGTTATTTCTGGGACCATCGTGGGTTTTTCTTTTTCTGACATGGAACTGAACCAAGGATTTTGTCTGCATGCGTACACCACAGGTCCAGAGCTTTAGTTTATAGTTATAGTTACACAGATAATGAGCCAAAGCTTTAGTCCAGACCTAAACCAGAACTACCTCAGGATAAAAACAACATGGAGTGGACCGTGGCCCAGTCTCCAGACTTTAACCCCACGGAGCTGGTTTCAGATGAACTGGAGCAAAGTGTAGCAAAGGGAAGCTCCGGACTGTTATGATTCATGAGAGATGTTAAGTCAAGTTGAACAAGAGCAGCTATCACGCCTCGTCTGCTTATTACAAGATAAAAACAAGACAACACATGGTGTCAGAAGTGGTCGTGAGCAGCTAAGGAAGATTCGACACAAAAAATAAATAAAGAAGAAAAGAAAAGTCCGGTCGCATGAGTGACAACGTGCTAAAAACACAACATGCTAAGAAAGTTTGCTACGTGTGATCGCTGCAAGTGGCAGTGGAAGTGAGGCGGGGGACGAGGCTCAGATCCAACAAGTAGAAGAGGATCTTGTGCCCGAATCGGAGACAACCAGCAACAGGAAATGATAGGAGCTAATGTTCTGCATCGCACTTTGTCAAATTATGGCGCAGTCCTGCGTGGCCAGTGGGCGTAGCTCCGCCTGTAATGTAGAGTCTCATAGAAAAAAATCTGACTGGCTTCTCTGCTTCGCAATCGCGAAATGTGCGTCGGTCAAAACTCAGTCCACAAGGTCCCCCCAAGACAAGGAGGAGACAGTTGATCAGTTTATGGTGCTTTAATTCAACTGAAAGTCACCCTTTACAAATATGGCTGTTCATGTGTGTTTATATGTGTGGTTCTGAAATAAGCAGAAATAATAATACCCATTAATAACAAAATACACAGTAATAATAATGATAATAATAATCACCCTTAGCATCTTTTTAACTTCCTCAGACAGATTAAAAACCTAACACACATAATCACCAGAATTATGTGTATATCACGTAAAGATAAGTGAGAAAGAAAAGAGACGGAATGATATAAAATAAATGACCGTTCA
The DNA here is from genome assembly GCF_022458985.1 of Mugil cephalus. Lineage (NCBI taxonomy): Eukaryota > Metazoa > Chordata > Actinopteri > Mugiliformes > Mugilidae > Mugil > Mugil cephalus. The sequence continues at coordinate 28,142,607 of NC_061771.1, forward strand.
TCATTACTGTTGATAATTAGCACCGTAATTATTACGGAGACGAGACACACTCATTAGCACCAGATATAAACCTGAATCTAACAGGTGACGTGTAGCAGCACAACAATAACATGCATCTGGTTGTCAAACATATCTCAACTCACACTTCTCTGGACGCACATCTAATAACAACCATCTGATTCAGAGCAACAACTTTGTCCACTATGTACAAAATAACACTGCCCTCGACTGTCTCCACTTCTCTCAGAAAACCAGCAGTGCGCTGTTTGACCGGGCGCAGCAGCGCCTCTAGTGGTCGGTCTGTGCTCATCACCTGCCCTGTCATACAGTCTTCAGAACAACGCCACTGCCTCAAGGGCCGCATGTTTGACAACTGGGCTCAAAAGAATAAGACACAACAACAACAAAAACAACAAAAACAAAAATCAAAAAAACACAGCGAATGAATCACTAACCCTATCATATATATATCCTGTAGCAGGGTTTTCATCTTAATGACTGATGTTCAAGTGTCCGACTGTAAAATCTATTACAACCAATAATACTAATAAAAATACAAAACACTTAAATAATGGCGAGGCAGGTTAAAGAAATATCATGGTGAACAGAGACATCTCATCTTATCTTCTGCTACCTCTTATCCTCACTAGGGTCACAGGGGTTTCTGGAGTCTGTCCCAGCTGGCATCAGGTGAGAGGTGGGGTTCACCCTGGACAGGTCTCCAGTCTATCTCAGGGCTAATACAGAGACAAACAACCACTCACACTCACACATAGGGTCCATTCATGATCACCAATCAGCCTAACGAGCATTTCTTTGGAGGTGGGAGGAAAACAGAGGACCTGGAGAAAACCCAGGCAGACACAACAACTTGAAATAATAAATACTGCAGCAGTTCGTCCTCAAGATGAGAGTTAAATGACTGAAGGTAGAGTCCTCCAGAATCACAGCCGACCCTGCTGGAGGTTCATGACCACGTTCACTGTGGTGATGTCCTCGTCTTTGTCTCTGTCCTCGTCTTCGTCTCCTTCATCTTCTTTCCTCAGCATTCCCATTTCTTCATCTATTCTCCATCTGCAAATCCCTGTAAGAAGATGGAGACCAGTTTCCAGATGAATGAACTGATTCTCTCCAGTTTCTCTGTTCATCTACCTTTTATTGTAGGAAGAGTCTGTGGTTGTTGGTGTTATTTTTCTCTTATTGATCTGAGCCCCTTGAGATCAACTTGTTCTGAATGTGGCCCCTGAACTTCAAATGTAAAGCCTCAAGTAGCTTTAGCTGCTAAACACAGTCAAGTCTGACTATTAGATATAAAATAAAGTACATGTTCATCACAATGTCCAGTTAAAATGTAAAAGTCTGTAACTCACTGATCCCTCTGTTCTTCACCAGGACTCCAACGATGAAACCAAGAACAAGGAGGAAACAAATACAGACACCAAGAATGATCCAGTGGTTTCTCTTCTCTACAGGACCTGAAAGAAATTAAACTCTTGAATTAGAGGAATAAACTCAAATGGGATTTAATTTAACAACACAACATAGTTTAGATTAATAACTTTATTCCAAACTATAGTGAAATAAATAAAGACCTACCAGACACAGTGGGGTTCATGACTCTGTATCCTGGAGGCGTCGTCATGGCGACATCCTCTCTCTTTGTCGTCGTCTCTTGATCCTTCGTCACTGTTACAGAAAAACACAAACTTTATTATTAACTTGCAGTTTTATCCACCTACACAGATCAGCCACATTGTTATGACCACCTTTCTAATACTGTGTAGTTGTCCCCTTGGTGTCTCATCAGAGAAGGACATGGGTCTTCTGAGGGGTCCTGTGGTGTGTGGCACCAACAACACAACGTTGTGAGTTCAGTAAACTTACCGTTAATGTTGAAAACAAAGCCGACGCTCAGCTTTGGGATGAAGCATCTGAAGTGTCCTGTGTCAGACTGCTGGACTGTGGGGATCATAGAGTCATCCGTCCTCTGGTCAGGTCCTCTTTAATCAGCTCTGCTCTGTTCTTGTATCGCTGCATCTGTTCCACAGGATGATCTGTCCCACGTCGACGGGAGTAGACAAAGAGGTCTGAGACATGTGGGATGTCCACTCTCCTCCAGTCCACGGTGTAGTTTGTTAGGTTGATCTCTGGATCAGTTTGACACTGTAGAGTCAAATTAGATCCTTCTGGTACTTTAATCTGCTGAGTCTGGTTGATGATGGGACGTTTTTCTGGGGAAACAAACCAGAAAAAAATACACTTGTTCAGCTCACCACTGGGGGGCACTTTCTTGAAGAGAAAGAGAGAGAATGAGGAGAGAGAGTTCCGTCGGCGTTGTGACGAAATGTGTCAGACATAAACCCTCATCACAACATTTACAACGATATATCACGAATAAACACGTAAAAAGTTCACTAAGAAATTTAAAGTAGCGTGAAATCCTACTCACCACGCATATAAAGCACAGCAATAATAATAATAATCACTATTCATTGTTAATAATTAATAATGAGCCTGTCTAAGTAATAGGATATACACATTATTCCAGCCCTCGGTCCATACAACACAAACTACTAACTATGAAAACCACTCTCAGCTAAAAAGCTAATTTTAAAATGCTAAGTATTTACTATTTATAACATTTGAAGTTCACTGAGAAAAGTTAAAGTAGCGTGAAATCGTACCCACCACGCATATAAAGCACAGCAATAATCATAATCACTATTCATAGTAATAATTATTAACAATGATAATAATTAATAATGATAGTAATGAGCGTGTCTAAGTAATAATGACACTGAGGAGTTATTTCACATAAACATATAAACTCACCGATCAACGATGCAACAGTCACGAAAGCGAACAATGTTGTTACTGTCATTGTTAAAATAATGTCAACTAATAATAATAATAATAATAATAATAATAATAAAACTAATTAAGTCTTGACAACCATGTTGCAGCGCCTGTCCCTCTGTCGTGTGTGTTTTGGTTTTTAATGCAGCGTGGTTTTTATAGAGGACAGTGAGTCGGAGCTGTGGGCGTTTCCGTGTCAAGTTAGTGGAGTGGCGTAACTTTGTGCGTAGAGTCAAACAGCCTGTGAGTGTCAGAAGAGGCGGGGGATCCAAGGTCACACAACACAAACTGCTTCCAAATAAATTGTATTTCATTCCTAAAAAAATGTAAAAAAAAAAAAAAAAATAAAAATTAAAAATAAAAAAAAATCTGTTTTCTCTCTACACATTCAGACATTCAGCATTGCTGCCGCTTCCCTCTGCTAGTTGTGTGTGATTTGTGTATAAACTGAACACTGTCTGTGATTGGCTTATCGTGAAAGTCCATAGAGTTTTCTGTTCCGCCCACTGAATTTACGCGCCACATATTACGTGTAAACTCACGCGTTGGCCCTCAGCCAGGTATTTCCAAGTCCGGCCCGGGGGCCATAAATGTTTTATTTATGGATTTATGGCCCGCCTGCACTGTCAAACAGAATAAATAAATCAATCATAAAGTGTTCACATTTTCCTCTTTGGAGACCTGAATGTTAAAAGTAACACGCATTTCCATTTCAAAAGCTAAATGGGTTCAATCCGTTTCAAAGTTCAACGTCGAGTGAGAAAGGAACCCGACAGATTTGGAGCAAGTTAAATTTAGCGTGGTTCGGACAGAAATGTCATTTTAAAACACGGAGAGGACAAAAGTGGATATGGTTTCATTGGTCTGCGCCGGCTGTGGTCCTGAACTAACGAGATGTAGCGCACCGTCCACTGCGACGCTTGGAAACCGCCCCCTGTCCTCTCGAGGGCGGGTGGCGCCGTTATCCCCTTCCGCCTCCTCCTCCAGGCGAATAAAGAAGTCTATGCTCGGAAGTCGTTTCCAATGTGTCTGCTCTGTTCGTCGGTCATGGACAGATAGGTGGCCCTCATACTGGGGGAGTACTGTGGAGGAAAGACGAACAACTTTAATACTATCAGTCTCTGCATCCGTGCCGCGAACCCCTCTCCGCTCATTTCTGCCATGGCCACTGCAAAGAAAACGAGGGAAGTTGACAGTGAGGGCCGCCGCTTTCAAGAGAGATGGGAATTACAATACTTCTTCCCTGAAAATCAAGGCAATTGTGTTCGTCTAATTTGTAAAGAGACGTTTGCCTTGTTCAAGGATTTCAACGTAAAGAGACACTACCAGACTAAACATGCTAACACATACGACAAACTAACAGGGGGTGACCGTGCTGAAAAAGTGAAGCAGCTCCAAGCTGCACTGGCATCACAACAGCGGTTCTTCACGCGGGCCTGTGAGTCAAAAGAAAATATCACCAAAGCAAGCTACGAAGTGGCCATGTTTTAATAGCTAAACATGGCAACCTTTTACTGAAGGTACATTTATCAAAGACTGTGTTATGAAAATGGTGGAGAACATTTGCCCTGAGAAGAAGCAAGAATTTGCGAATGTTTGCCTGGCACGTAACACTGTGGCACGGAGAGTTGAGGACATATCGTCGGATATTCAGAGACAACTGGGGGACAGGGGAGAGGCTTTTGATTATTTCTCATTAGCCTGCGATGAAAGCACAGATGCATCTGACACTGCACAGCTACTGATTTTTGTTAAGAGGAGTTGACAACAACATGAACATAACAGAGGAGCTGTTGGACCTCCAAAGCATGAAAGGCCAAACCAGAAATTTTATTATTATTATTATTATTGTTGTTGTTGTTGTTATTATAATTATTATTATTATTATAAATGTTATTATTATTATTATTTATTGATATTATCATTGGTTGAACACGTGTGATTCAGTTTTCTGTCCCGCCCACTGAACTTACGCGGCACATATTACGTGTAAACTCCCGCGTTGGCCCTCACCCAATCTGGTCAATATGGTCCAATGAGCGGTCTGTTGAAACACGTGAACCCTCCCCTCCTTCTCTACTTTAGCTCGAGTTGATCTAAAACGAGGTCAGACAGATAAAGACCAAAGGAGGTAAATGGAGACTCTGGACATGAGGAGAGGACAGAGGAGCTCGTTTCACACCAGGTAAAACTCTTAACTTTATGTCTTCAGTAAAAAAAGAGAGAGAGATGAGAGGCTGAGTGTGTTTTCATTCGGGTGTATGTGCACATTAAGGTTCATGAACTCGTGCAGCACACTCACTATATGCAATGATGAGACGATGCTTCATTTATTCAACATTTGTTCAATGTTATCTGACTCTCCAGATATGAATGAAAGGCAGAATTTGTGTTTTTAGAGTTGTTCACATCTGCCTGAGTGGCTTATATTTGGTTATTTTGTCATTTGAAAAATAAAGATAATTGTGACAATGAAAATTGTTTTTTAAACAGTGTGTATTTGCATAAAACTTTTGTAGTTAAAAAATGTCCGTACAAACTACTGGCCCCCGGGCATCTTCACTTTATCAAATCTGGCCCTCTTTGCAAAAAGTTTGGACACCCCTGACCTATGCGGTTGTGTCGCCCCTCCCTCTCCTCTCCTCGCCAAAAAAAAAAAAAAAGAAAGAAAAAATCTTCGTGGTTCCCGTGGCTGAGAACCAAGTAACGCGCCCCATGTAATTTTCAATAACGGAAACGGCGTTATAGAGATGGAAACAGTAATTAGTTAGATTACCCCGTTACTGAAAAAGTACCGCCGTTTATTTTAACGCTGTTATTCCCATCGCTGGTAGTTAAATTGAAAACAAAGATAAAGTCGTTTAGACTCAGGAGCAACAGGACTACGCTGCACTGATAAACTACAACCACAAGGTGGCAGTGAAGCATCGAGGATCAAAGCAAAGTTGTCTGTTAAACACTTTGTTTAAATGTAGGTCAAAACATATTTACACAATAAATCCATAATTAAAACCTATAATAAACATTGTATTTCTGTATTTTTCATCTGTATTTTACAGGAACGATACGTTTATTGAGAACGTGACATAATTACTACAAACGTCTAGATTTCTAATCAAGTTTCATGTGCACGAGTCAAACTAAGAATCTATGGGAGTATTTTGTAAATGTCTTAATGCTGAGGATCCAAGTACTTAAATCGTTTTTAAGTTATCTGGTCATTTTCTCCTACAATGACAATAAAAAGCAGTTTATTTCATGTGTGTGGGCACAAACACACTGAGGCCGTGGACTCTTTTAGGTACCTGGGAGCTGCCCTGAACCAGAAACCAGACTGAACACAACACACGCACTTTATAAGAAGATGAGGATTCACCCTGATGTTAAGAAACCCATTTATTTTTAAAGAATAGTTGATTAAATGTCATTATTCTCCTAATTTACTAGTTTTTCTTGGCACTAAAACAGATGGATGCATCATAACTTTAGTCAGTTTCTAGTTATTTCTGTGACCATCGTGGGTTTTTCTTTTTCTTACATGGAACTGAACCAAGGATTTTGTCTGCATGCGTACACCACAGGTCCAGAGCTTTAGTTTATAGTTATAGTTACACAGATAATGAGCCAAAGCTTTAGTCCAGACCTAAACCAGAACTACCTCAGGATAAAAACAACATGGAGTGGACCGTGGCCCAGTCTCCAGACTTTAACCCCACGGAGCTGGTTTCAGATGAACTGGAGCAAAGTGTGGCAAAGGGAAGCTCCGGACTGTTATGATTCATGAGAGATGTTAAGTCAAGTTGAACAAGAGCAGCTATCAGGGCCCCGTCTGCTTATTACAAGATAAAAACAAGACAACACATGGTGTCAGAAGTGGTCGTGAGCAGCTAAGGAAGATTCGCCACAGAAAATAAATAAAGAAGAAAAGAAAAGTCCGGTCGCATGAGTGACAACGTGCTAAAAACACAACATGCTAAGAAAGTTTGCTACGTGTGATGGCTGCAAGTGGCAGTGGAAGTGAGGCGGGGGACGAGGCTCAGATCGAACAAGTAGAAGAGGATCTTGTGCCCGAATCGGAGACAACCAGCAACAGGAAATGATAGGAGCTAATGTTCTGCACCGCACTTTGTCAAATTATGGCGCAGTCCTGCGTGGCCAGTGGGCGTAGCTCCGCCTGTAATGTAGAGTCTCATAGAAAAATATCTGACTGGCTTCTCTGCTTCGCAATTGCGAAATGTGCGTCGGTCAAAACTCAGTCCACAAGGTCCCCCCAAGACAAGGAGGAGACAGTTGATCAGTTTATGGTGCTTTAATTCAACTGAAAGTCACCCTTTACAAATATGGCTGTTCATGTGTGTTTATATGTGTGGTTCTGAAATAAGCAGAAATAATAATACCCATTAATAACAAAATACACAGTAATAATAATGATAATAATAATCACCCTTAGCATCTTATTAACTTCCTCAGACAGATTAAATCTAACACACATAATCACCAGAATTATGTGTATATCACGTAAAGATAAGTGAGAAAGAAAAGAGACGGAATGATATAAAATAAATGACCGTTCGCATCATTACTGTTGATAATTAGCACCCGTAATTATTACGGAGACGAGACACACTCATTAGCACCAGATATAAACCTGAATCTAACAGGTAACGTGTAGCAGCACAACAATAACAAGCATCTGGTTGTCAAACATATCTCAACTCACACTTCTCTGGACGCACATCTAATAACAACCATCTGATTCAGAGCAACAACTTTGTCCACTATGTAAAAATAACACTGCTCTCGACTGTCTCCACTTCTCTCAGAAAACCAGCAGTGCGCTGCTTGACCGGGCGCAGCAGCGCCTCTAGTGGTCGGTCTGTGCTCATCACCTGCCCTGTCATACAGTCTTCAGAACAACGCCACTGCCTCAAGGGCCGCATGTTTGACAACTGGGCTCAAAAGAGCAAGACACGACAACAACAACAACAACAACAACAACACAAACAAACAAACAAAAAACACAGCGAATGAATCACTAACCCTATCATATATATATCCTGTAGCAGGGTTTTCATCTTCCTGACTGATGTTCAAGTGTCCGACTGTGAAATCTATTACAACCAATAATACTAATAAAAGTACAAAACACTTAAATAATGGCGAGGCAGGTTAAAGAAATATCATGGTGAACAGAGACATCTCATCTCATCGTCTGCTACCTCTTGTCCTCACTAGGGTCACAGGGGTTTCTGGAGTCTGTCCCAGCTGGCATCAGGTGAGAGGTGGGGTTCACCCTGGACAGGTCTCCAGTCTATCTCAGGGCTAATACAGAGACAAACAACCACTCACACTCACACATAGGGTCCATTCATGATCACCAATCAGCCTAATGAGCATGTCTTTGGAGGTGGGAGGAAAACAGAGTACCTGGAGAAAACCCAGGCAGACACAACAACTTGAAATAATAAAATACTGCAGCAGTTCGTCCTCAAGATGAGAGTTAAATGACTGAAGGTAGAGTCCTCCAGAATCACAGCCGACCCTGCTGGAGGTTCATGACCACGTTCACTGTGGTGACGTCCTCGTCCTCGTCCTCGTCTTCGTCTCCTTCATCTTCTTATTCCCATTTCTTCATTTGCGCTTCCTGCAAATCCCTGTAAGAAGATGGAGACCAGTTTCCAGGTGAATGAACTGATTCTCTCCAGTTCTCCGTTCATCTACCTTTTATTGTAGGAAGAGTCTGTGGTTGTTGGTGTTATTTTTCTCTTATTGATCTGAGCCCCTTGAGATCAACTTGTTCTGAATGTGGCCCCTGAACTTCAAATGTAAAGCCTCAAGTAGCTTTAGCTGCTAAACACAGTCAAGTCTGACTATTAGATATAAAATAAAGCACATGTTCATCACAATGTCCAGTTAAAATGTAAAAGTCTGTAACTCACTAATCTCTCTGTTCTTCACCAGGACTCCAATGATGAAACCAAGAACAAGGAGGAAACAAATACAGACACCAAGAATGATCCAGTGGTTTCTCTTCTCTACAGGACCTGAAAGATATTAAACTCTTGAATTTAGAGGAATAAACTCAAATGGGATTTAATTTAACAACACAACATAGTTTAGAATAATAACTTTATTCCAAACTATAGTGAAATAAATAAAGACCTACCAGACACAGTGGGGTTCACGACTCTGTATCCTGGAGACGTCGTCATGGCGACATCCTCTCTCTTTGTCACTGTCACAGTTACAGATAAAATACAAACTTTATTATCAACTTGCAGTTTTATCCACCCACACAGATCAGCCACATCATTATGACCACCTTTCTAATACTGTGTAGTTGTCCCTTGTGGTGTCTCATCAGAGAAGGACATGGGTCTTCTGAGGGGGTCCTGTGGTGTGTGGCACCAACAACACAACGTTGTGAGTTCAGTAAACTTACCAACAATGTTGAAAACAAAGCTGACGCTCAGGTTTGAGATGAAGCATCTGAAGTGTCCTGAGTCAGACTGCTGGACTGTGGGGATCAGTAGAGTCATCCATCCTCTGGTCAGGTCCTCTTCAATCAGCTCTGCTCTGTTCTTGTATCGCTGCATCTGTTTCTCAGGATGATCTGTCCCACGTCGACGGGAGTAGACAAAGCGATCTGAGACATTTGGGATGTCCACTCTCCTCCAGTCCAAGGTGTAGTTTGTTAGGTTGATCTCTGGATCAGTTTGACACTGTAGAGTCAAATTAGATCCTTCTGGTACTTTAATCAGCTGAGTCTGGTTGATGATGGGACGTTTTTCTGGGGAAACAAACCAGAAAAAAAAATACAGTTTGATCAGTTCATGTCAACCTGAGGATGAGGATGGTGTAAAACCTTCCTCTGTCACGAAGCTGCATCAAGAACACACACACACACACACACACACACACACACACTGTTAAGGGACTCAGTGCATCGTTTTCAAAACGCACACAAACCTATAAACCACAATGTTCACTTACACGCACTGCACCCACTAAGAACTGTTACAACTGTAATAGTGTCAAGAAAACTGCACCACTAGGGGAAACTTTGTTGAAGAGAAAGAGAAAGAATGAGGGAGAGAGAGAGATCTCTGCGCAAGATGCTCCCCTCTGCAAACAGGAAGCACGGACTGTCTGCATGACACGAGTGTTAGAGCACCGGCGGCTCGCAGGAAATCAGGCAAACAGCGCCGAGTGAGCTACAATTCCCTCCTCATCACAGCATTTACAACGATATATGACGAATAAACACGTAAAGAAAGTAAACGTAAGAAATTTAAAGTAGCGTGAAATCCTACTCACCACGCATATAAAGCACAGCCGTTATAATAATTACTATTCATAGTAATAATAATTAATGATAATGATAATAATGAGCCTGTCAAAGTAATAGGATATACACATTATTCCAGCCCTCGGCCCATACAACACAAACACCTAACTATGAAAACCACTCTCAGCTAAAAGCTAATTTTAAAATGCTAAGTATTTACTATTTATAACGTTTAAACTTCACTAAGAAAAGTTAAAGTAGCGTGAAATCGTACCCACCACGCATATAAAGCACAACAATAATAATAATCACCATTCATAGTAATAATTATCAACAATGATAGTAATTAATAATGATAGGAATGAGCGTGTCTAAGTAATAATGACACTGAGGAGTCATTTCATATAAACATATAAACTCACCGATCAACGATGCAACAGTCACGAAAGCGAACAATGTTGTTACTCGCCATTGTTAAAAAAAATGTCAACTAATAAAACGTGATACAACCTTACATCTGTACACACAACTGAGAAAGTGTTGTCTTGTCAGCAGGAGAAGATGTGTCCTGGAGTTACCAACAGGCGGGACTAAAGTCTGTGGACGTGATTCACTTCGTCCGCTCACCTGTCAATCAAGAGATGTGTCTTCAACCACTCCCACTACCCGTGAATTGTGTGGAAACATGTCGCCCTCGCTGCCTTAACAGCTTCCTGGTAATTGTTAAGACAACACCTCATGATGTTGTATGAGACTTGTAACCTGTCGCTTTTCCATCTTTCTTTCAGCTTTCCTACATGACCTCCTCAGTGGGCGGGTGTCAGCATTAAGCCAGGGCTGAGTTTTAATTTTAGATTTTCTAGTCTTAAGGGGGGCAACAGAGTGTAAAAGAAGAGCACAGGTAGAGTTGAACTTTGTTAAAAGCTCCTCGGTACTGATATTCGTTCGACTCTCCATAAGAAAAGAATGTTTTATTATTAATTTGATTTGCTAAAAGAAATATCCACAAAACAAACATCGATTTTTCAAGTCTTATATTCAAACCATTTCATCCTCAATATACAAAAATGGCAGGACTCCATCCCCATCTGCGCGTCTCTACAGCTGAATATTCAACAAGATCACTCTGAATATGTAAACGTGTCGTTTGCTGTCGTTATGTTCTACTAAATATATTTACATTTATTAAGATAAGTGCCCACTGTTGGGTTATTGTATCCTTGTATATGAATGTGTGCGGGTATAAAAAGTTACCGAGTGTCCACGCTGCACATAGCAACTATATACTGGCAATACATCTTCACATACTGTTAACACTTCCCTATTATTACTGGGTTAGTTTTACGCTTATACTTTGGTACCAAATGTTGCATTGCGTTGCACACGTAACTGCACGAGAATAAAGCTGATCCTAACATTAGTCCCTGAGTCACACATGTTCAGTCAATGGCTGAACATTAGAGACGGGACGTCCCACACCGAGTCTCTGGAGCCTGTTTCACTCTATTAAAGCAAAGTGCTTCGAAACACTGAGTTGAAGTTTGTATCGCATACAGACAAGGCTTGAATCGCGTCTCTGTGATCACATGACCGATGACGTTTGAAGCTTCTTCGTAAGAAACACCGGAAGTGGCGCGACTTCATTCATTAAAATGAGACGCAAAATGCTCCGTGTTTCCCCCTCTGCTTAGTATCGCTACGAAAGAAACATGCCATTGAGCAGATCTGGTTCATAAAAAATAAAAATAAATAAAAAATTTCTCATACACAAAAACTGGTTCATGCATTTGTGTCTTCCAGGCTGGATTATTGTAACTCGTTGCTGTCTGGCTCCAAGTAGCTCTTTAAAAAGCCTCCAATTGATTCAAAATCAACCTGTGGAGTTCTAAGCTACATCTGCTGTCGTGGCCTCATCAACCAGCCCAGTCTCATGGTCTGGAGTCTGTGTATCAGACCTGAACAGCTCCATAAACTACACCTGCCCCAGTCTTCATGGCCTCCTCCAGTTGTTCACTCCTTTTCCTGTTATACTCACAAACTGTCTCACAGATCATCAGCTATGTGTTATATCATTAGATCTTACATGTTTCCTTCAGCTTGATGTATGTATCTATGACAGAAGTTTGTTTATCTCGTTTCTCCTGCTCTTCTTTTCTCTCTATCTTCTCTGTTTCTAACCGGCTGGTCTTCAGCAGATGGTTCTTCCATATGAGCTGGGTTCTGCTCAAGGTTTCCTCCTGTTAAAAGGGAGTTTTTCCTTTCCACCGTCGCCCTCAGGCTGCTCTGGAGGTTGCTCTGCTATAAATGCAGATCGCCACTAGATGTCACTGGTAGGTTTTGTATTTAAGGCAAATATTCAAATCTGTTTTTGCTAGTATTGCATTTATGACTCAGATCCACACTGTATTTCTATAGATTTCTAAATTGAGGATTAGGACCAAATTTGTCAGATGAAATTTACATTATTAAGACACGAGTCAAACTAGGCTGGGGCAGATGTAGTTTATGGAGCTCCACAGGTCTGATACACAGACTCCAGACCATGAAGACTGGGCTGGTTGATGAGGCCACGACAGCAGATGTAGCTTAGAACTCCACAGGTCAGATATTCAGCACTCCAGACCAGAGACCCTCACAACAAGATGGAGGGGGAGGGGAGGGGAAGGGAGAGAGTGAGACACAGTGATTAGTAACAGAAAATAAATTATAAGAGATAGAAAATAAATTATAAATATTAGAGGGCAGGAGCCAGAGAAGAGAGAGGAGAGGACATGTCCTCAGTGCATCGTCCCCTGCAGCCTAGCCTATAGCAGCATAACTAAGGGATGGTTAAGTCCAGCACTAACTATAAGCTTAGTCAAAAAGGAAAGTCTGAAGCCTGACCTTAAACTTAGAGACGGTGTCTGCCTCCAGAACCCAAACTGGGAGCTGGTTCCACAGGAGAGGAGCCTGATAGCTGAAGGCTCTACCTCCCAATCTACTTTTAGAAACTCTAGGAACCACAAGTAGACCTGCACTTAGAGATCGTAGTGATCTGTTGGGAGAATATGGTTCTATGAGTTCTTTCAGATATGATGGAGCTAGGCCTTTCAGGACCTTGTATGTAAGGAGGAGGATTTTAAATTCAATTCTAGATTTTATATGGAGCCAATGAATGAAGCAAAGCTCCACACTGCCTCCTTCTGGCCAAACTGAAACACTCACACTGTATTACAAAAAAGAGTCTTGTGGTATTACAAAGAGACAACAATCGGCCATTATGGCTCATTTTTGAATATCTCTCTGACAGAAATACTATTGGCACAACAATATGAACCAAAATTACATAACTTTAAGACTTTAAGTACAATTAGACACGTCAAATAAGAAAAATGACATGATGTTTATTTCATGTTTTGCTGAGTCATCTTAAAGACACACAATCATGCAGTGTAGTCAAACAGTAATTTGAATGGTGAATCAAATCCCAAACGATTCATGAACCAATAAGTGTCACATGTGAATTTCTCTTCTGTCTAGATTGCACTTCATATTATTGACCACTAGATGTCCTACTCGAACATGGTGTCACTGAAACCTCGAGTAATGAACCACTTTTTGAAGCTTCAAACTAAACCTCGATCATCCATCCCTACATAAAAATAGAGTCTGTCATAAACTGTTCCACATGAAATGTTCATCGTAACACAACCAACCACGTCTTTACTGATTAAAAGTCCTCAGTTTAACTTGACAAGAAGAGAAAACAACACAAACAGTGAGATCACACTGTCACAACACAACATGACTGTGTATGTTAATTACTGACATATTTGACTTAATATGCAAAACAATAATCATGGAATTATTTAAAAACTTAAAGCTAAATGCTCTCTTGATTACAGGGAGATTATTGACAAATGAGACGACTGTTCACGCACACACATTATTTTTAGAAGAAGGAAACTGTTGAACCATTGACACATCTTGACCACAGTGACAGGACAAATAACAGAGTCTGCCTTCAGACCACATCCTTCTTTGTGAGCACATTCATGTTGCTCCGTTCAGACACTAGGTAACCGTAGTGGATGTTATTTAGCAGCTGATGTGTTTTACCTGCAGACACAGCAGAGAGAGGAGCCACCAACATGAGGTTTAAAGTAGCAGAAGCTGGATTTGTCGTCTTCCTTCTCTCCTCATCAGGTACTTTGAGTTTCTGTTTTTCACATTTCACTGAAGCTGTAGCTGCTTGTTGTGGTGAATAAATACTTCCTGTTAGAATGGACACAGACATAAACCAGACTGTTAAACTCTGTGAAATATTGGTTTTAATTCTGTTACTGCAGAGCTGATTATTGAGTTAAACATGAGATTCTTTAAGATTCATCATTCATCTTATTTAAAGTGGAAACGTTTCAGTCATTGATCAAGCAGTGAAGATACCAACTCATATTTATCAAATGTTCCACAATCTCAATGAATTTAGTCACTGTGTCGTTTTGTAAAGATAATTCATTGATTAAAATGTTTTATAGAATATTTATTATTGATCATGAAGTCATTAATATAACTTCAAATCACCTTCAGTCATTCAACATGTCTCTGTCATGTATATATTATAAATGTATCATTACAATTATCATTTATCATGAAAGAAACACAAGTTATACTGTGTGAAAGGAGTTCACACTGCACTTCACGCAGCAAAGTAAAAAAACAAAAACTACTTTCATTTCTATGTCACTTCCTTTTTCTCTGAACTTGTCCTCTTCCGTTTGTCCTCTTCAGTTCATCTGTCTCATGTCTCTCATGTTACATCATCACTGTTCCTTCACTGCATCCTCAGAGAGTGTGACGTCCTGCCTCAGCTCACGTACACATTAACTGTAGAAATCATCTTTTTAAAGCACAACAGTTAATTGTGGCCTCTGATGTTCTCTGTGTTCCAGTGGTTCTTGGTCAGACTGATCATGGAGTGACTTACTCTTCTACTCAGATCTGTACTGTAGAAGGATCAACAGTGGAAATAAGCTGCAGCTACACATACCCATCCAGAATAAATGACAACGTCACTGTGGTTGAAAAAGCTGTATGGTTTACTAAAATGGAAGGTGGTGAACCTGTGGATCTGATGACAGACGCAGAGTTTTCAGGTCGTGTTCAGTATCACTGTGATGAGAACAAGTGCACTCTGAGAATCTCAGACCTTAGAGAGAGAGACTCAGCTGAGTACAAGTTCAGATTCACAACAAACCAACCAGGAGGAAATATACTGGTTCACCTGGAGTCACTCTGACTGTCTCAGGTAAGAATTTATCCTCCACATATGTCAGATGTGAAACATGTCATTACTGTTACTGAACTATTGATGAATGTGTTTATTTAATGGGTGACAACAGTTAAAATGACATTTCTCTGTTCACTTCAGTTCTCCATGTAGAGGCCAAGAAAATATATCGACAATTTTATCCTCGCTGGGCAGAGGTGAAGTGTCAGAGCAGGTGTCGTCTATCTGCTCGTTCCTACGTCTGGTACAAGAATGGAGTGAACATGAACAAAGACACTTATTCAATTAAAGAAAACTTTGATTATGGAGACAGTGTTTCCTGTGCTGTTAAAGGATCTGAGAAGTTTCCCTCTCCTCCACAATGTGAGTTTACTTCAGTCTTCCACTAACTCAGTGTCATCTCTGAACCAACCATCAGTGTCTATGTTTCAGAAAACCACACTTCCTCTTCCTCTTCTCTTCTTTGATCTCTGCAGGGTTAGGTTTAAATGCTATTCAAATCATTTCTTCTTCTTCTTCTTTCAGGTGTCCTTGATCAAACCTGCTACAAAGTGACTTACACTGACATTAGCATCTGTGCCATCAAAGGTTCATCAGTGGACATTTCCTCCACATACAGTCATCATGATTCTGTTGAGTCAAAGTTCTGGTTCAGTCCTGATCGTAGTCGTCAGTGGATGATTCCCTCACAGCCTGAGGACCTGAGAAAAGACTCCCAGTATTCAGGTCGTGTTCAGGTCCTTAAACCAGAGACAGGAAGATCCACTCTGAGAATCACTAACCTGAGAGAGAGTGATTCATCTGAGTATCGCTTCAAATTCAAGACACCATGGTTTGAATGGAGAAGTGTTTTACCTGGAACAACTCTGACTGTCACAGGTACTGATGAACTCTAACTGTGTAGGTGGATGTATCTGTGCATTGAGTATTTAAATAGATGTGACATTACTGTTGTGTTGTCATGTGCAGCTCTGCAGGTGCAGGTGACCAGAATAATATCAGTCCATCAGTCTCAAACTGAGGCAGAGCTCAAGTGTCTCAGCAGCTGCAGTCCAGCTGGTCGTCTTTACGTCTGGTTCAAGAACCAACAGAGAATCAGGACACAGCAAACTTCTACTTTGACAGACAACTTTTCTCTTGAAGACACTGTCTCCTGTGCTTTCAGTGGACATGAGGATTACCGCTCTCCTTCAGTCTGTGAGTTTACTTCACTCTGGCTGTCATACCTCTACTAGACACTGTATCATACTGAACAGTTATTTGGGTGTTTTACTTCAGAGAGACACTGATCTTGACATATTTCTAGAAATGAAGTAAACTTGCACAAACTGCGCGATGTAACTCTCAAGATTAACATCAGGTTTGCTTTAAAGTGTTTCAGTTCCACTTTAACTGACAGAAAAACCTTCAGAAACTTCACGTTACAACAACATAATAATCTCCATCTATTTCCAGATCCTTCAAAGCTTCCCTCTGTATCAGTGAGTCCCTCTGGTGAGATAGTGGAGGGTAGTTCAGTGACTGTGACCTGTAGGAATGATGCTAACCCAGCAGCTAACTACACCTGGTACAAAGGTAACCAACCACTTCCTCTGGGACCAGGAGGTATTTATCATTTCACCTCCATCAGCTCTGAGGACAGAGGGATCTACTACTGCAAGTCTGAGGATCAACAGACTGTGTCTGTATTCATAGACGTCCAGTGTAAGTAAACATCAGCAGATCTGTTGTCAGCTTGATTTAAAAGTTAAAGATGATACAGTTGGAGTTCAGACTGTGATCTTTCAGTACAGTTAAAAATGACTGAGTAGTTTCTCTCTATATTCTCCTCCAGATCCTCCAAAGCTTCCCTCTGTATCAGTGAGTCCA
The DNA here is from genome assembly GCF_022458985.1 of Mugil cephalus. Taxonomy (NCBI): domain Eukaryota; kingdom Metazoa; phylum Chordata; class Actinopteri; order Mugiliformes; family Mugilidae; genus Mugil; species Mugil cephalus. The sequence goes on from NC_061771.1 coordinate 28,159,889, forward strand.
TCTGGTGAGATAGTGGAGGGTAGTTCAGTGACTCTGACCTGTAGCAGTGATGCTAACCCAGCAGCTAACTACACCTGGTACAAGGAGAATGACGACTCACCAAAAGCTTCAGGACAGATCTTCAACATCACTGACTTCAGACCTGAACACAGAGGGAGTTACTACTGTGAAGCCCAGAACAGAAGAGGACGTCATAACTCCACCTTACACCTGGTTGGTGTCACAGGTAAATAAAGATTAAAAAATCAGTTTACTGCATCAGAGATTATCAACAAGTCACTACAGAGAAAACCACGAGTAATTCTAAAACAATAACATCTCCTGTCAGGATTTTTTTCAGACTGATCTGTTTTCCTTCGATCGATCTAAACAACCAACTCTATTACTGAGACACAAAGACCTCATATCAGTATTTGTCCATTTGTAGGAAAATTACCAGTAATACTAAATGTCATCAGATTAACTTTGGTGGTGCTGGTGCTGATTTCTCTGCTTCTTTTGATTCTGTGTATGAGGTAAGTCTGTTTCTTTTTTTTGTTATTTTACAATTCAGTCCTTTACTTTTAAATTTGTATTCATCCGTCGTCTTATTTCTTGGATTCCATCCAGGAAGAAGAAACTCTTCAGCTGTGAGACTGAACCAAATGAACCTGTGGAGGCTATAGAGGTGAGAGAGATCAGAGCATGTGAACAGAACTGATTATTCACCACATACTGAACTGTAAATATGAACTGTACCACAGAACAAATCCAGGAAGTAATTTCATCAGTGTAAACATCTTTGAATATTTAATGTTAAGTCCTGATAATAAAAATAAATAAATACAGCACATGGTTAAAACAAGTGAAGAGTGAGAGTACTGAGAAATATCTTCTTTTTACAGATGCAACAAAACCTCAGACATGACTCTTCTATTTCAAAGTAGAAGTTATTCTAAGATGGCACATAGGTGTGGTGGTTAGCACTGATGCCTCCACGCGAGAAGGTCTGGGTCCAGGTTTGAGTCCAGGTTCGGCTCTTTCTGTGTGGAGTTCACTGTTCTCCCTGTGTCTGCATAAATGTTTGTTTGTCTCTCTTTGTTAGTCCTCAGATAGACCTCTGCTACCCTAAGGATGAGATACTAGATACTAGATACTAGACAATGAGATGACGAGTGACTCCAGATCTGACATGTCACAATTTACATGACATAATATTGTGTTCTGGTACCTTTTGTTGTGCAGTTTGATTTTCTTTATATTTATTTTTTCTCCTGAAATTGTTTTTCTCTTTATATTTCAGTTAGTTTTACACTGTTTCTCTCTTAGTTTTCACCTTTTGTTGAATTTGTGGTTTGAGTAACGGATTAATAAATAAGGCATAACATTATGACCACCTTCCTTATATTGTGTTGGTCCTCATCCCTGACTCATTGAGGCGTGGACTCCACTAGATCCCTGAAGTGTGCTGTGGTATCTGGCACAAAGATGTTAGCAGCCGATCATTTAAGAGCTGCCTTGTGTTGCATGGTGGAGAATCCATAGATCAGACTAGTTTGTTCAGCACAACCCACAGATACTCACCTGGGAATTTGGAGGCCATGTCATCACAGCAAACTCAAACCAATTGTCTAGCCATCACAATTTGTCCCTCGTTAAACTCACTGAAATCCTCATATTTGCCCTTTTGTTCTGCTTCTAACTTTGAGGACAAAATGTTCACCCTCCCACTAACAGGTGCCATGATCAAGAGAGATGATCAGTGTTATTTAATTCACCTATAAGGGTCATGATGTTATGCCTGGTCTGTGTATATTATTTATTTAGGTTCTGAGTAATTCAGAGAGAGAGAAAGATAAATTTTTCAAAATACACATGTTGAACAGAAAGCTCAAACTCAAACCTGTGGTGTCGACATCGTTGCAGTTCCCTCTCACTGCAGCAGAGGGCGACAATATGCAAGAAGTTGTGGATTTCAGCTGTAAATAAAGTTTTATGATAATAAAGATTCCTTAATGAACATAATGTTTTGTTCTGATGTTGTCTTTCTTCACAATTTCTCATTATCATGATACAACTTTCCACTCTGTGCATTAAGTAATTATAATCACGCCCCATATCATTCTATTACGAGCTCTTATCTATCCTTAAAGCTGTGTCCTAGTTAGCAGCAGGTCATTGATCCACCATACAGCGGCCTGTTTGAACTTTTATGTAGGGATGGATGATTGAGGTTTTGTTTGAAGCTTCAAAAAATGGTTCATTACCCAAGGCTTCAGTGATACCGTGGTAAAGAGTAGGACATCTAGGTGGTCTAATAAAATGACGTGTACACGAGAGGTTATATTCAACACATATCACTTTATTGGTTTATGAATCGTTATTAGGATTTTATTTGCCATGCACGTTACTGTTTCATCTACACTACATCGTTGTATTTATATGAGCCTGGACATGAAGACTTCCCAAAAGCTACATACTAGATTTTCCACCATCACTTGCGATAGCAGACCTGAACACAGGGAAATATAACAGTGAAAAGCCAGAACAGAAGAGAAAAGTCATAACTCCAACTCTCGTATGATTTCAAGAAATTATATTAATCCTCCACAGGGCATTTAGATAAACTTTAAAGAAAGTCATTGAGGAACTTGCTTCATATTCCGAGGTTGATGATATTAATCAGAGAGTAAAAGACAGAGGACCCAGTGTGTGATTGTAAATGTGATAATGTCTGACGTACTCTTTACAAACTCTCAATTTCTAAAGAATTTTCACACAACCCTAATATATTCTTACTCCACTTGGGTCAGCATATTCAGCACTGCAACCAGAGACCCGAACACCCAACTCACAAGAAGATGGAGGGGGACGGGAGAGGAGTGATACACCGTGGTTATAACAGAAAAATAAATTATAAGAGATGGAAAATAAATCAAAAATATTAAGGGCAGGAGCCAGAGAAGAGAAGGAGAGGACATGTGCAGACCATCTCAGGAAGAAATGAACCTCAGCTGCGAGAGAAACGCAACCATGAAGAGACATCATTAGAAAAAAATGTTGGACATGGGGACAACCAGCAACAGGCTTTTTGACAACATTTACAAGCTAGCACGCTCAACATGCAGTTGTGTTTTTGCCTGGACAAACTCCCAACAAAGAACCATAAACTGCACCATGAGCAACTTAATACGACCATGTGCTGAGCTTGGAAACACATGGCCACTGATGTCGTCTCTGTCGATGTTCCTCAGCAAATTAATTACGAGAGAATAATTTCAGTTGAGACTCCTTAGTCGTGAGACAATGACACCACAACAAAACTGTTATACAATGAAAGAAAGAGAAAAGCGGTTGTTTCATTACTGAGTAGACCGTAAAACAAACAACAAAAAAAAATGTTGTGTTAGTGAATGTATACTGCCCACTAGTGGAGAGGGTCAGTTGTTGTACCTACTACACTGTGTGTGCATGTTTCAGTACATGTTACAAACAACTTTATAATAACCAACACCAACAAATTACGGCCGCGACCTCACATAACCACAATCAAGGAAGTCACATTCCACTCATCTAATGGTCATTATGGTTACAACTAATGACTTAACAGTAAGATACTAAATGCTTATCTTCACTTGGATAATTACACTGAAAAACACACGTCCTTACCATCAGAAAACTTTATTTCACTTCCAAGAATTCATGTTTTCCTTTCACTGTATTTTGTTTTTTCTAGATTCATAGAAATTTCCTGTTGCTCTATCTTCGGCTGTACTGCTATCGCCGAAAATACTCTTTATCCTACCCTACTCTGCTATCATGTGAGCGGCTTCTTTTGCGACACGGTAAATTTGCCTGTGCACCTAAACAAAACATTCTTGTTTTACCTAACACCTCTAAAAACAATGTTCAGAATGCCTCCAGCGTTGCTATCAAAAGTATTCAGCTTTGGTGAATGCACCAATTAACATTACTCTTTTAAATCTCTCATGCCGAACATAGGACATGCAATTGCTTGAAAAATTAATCATTTGAATTCGATAAAGATATAAGTGATTTTGCCTCATTGAGAAAGCCATGTACATCCTGCCTATGCTGGTGTTCATGCTACGTTAAGAAAAACATGGCAAAGATAAAGGCACGGCCCCAAAAAGAAAGACAGTGATCAGATTCTGAGAGACAGATCTAATGAAGATTAGGAGGACTAGATCTTTTGGAAGCTCCCAGAACAGGCTAGCCACTTAAAAGAGCTAGTTCAGTGTCATCTTCCACAACGTCACTTAAAGAAATAACGATCACATACAATGCTCGTTCATGTTAATGTAAAGTGAGACAACAGATTACTGTTTTAATTTTTGAAAACATACATGCCTATTGTAACAGTAGTGAGAGAACTGCGATGTAGAGATGAGAAAGTTGAAGAGTATTTCAATAGGGAATGTAAAGGGGTCAGGGATAGAATGAAAAGGGTTTAGGGTTAAGAGAAAAGGGGATAAAATTAGTAAAGAGATGGTATGAAAATGGGTTGATGGAGACTTGAAGGGGGCACAAGACGGGCTGATATAGAGGAACCTGGAATTGATCTCAGGGTGAGGACATATCTCAGGAACTTTGCATCCTTATCCAGGTTTCTGTGAATGAAAGTGAGAAAGAGAAAATAGAGAGAGAGAGAGGGAGAGAGAGAAGTGGTTAGACACACTTGTCAGAGGTAAGGCATGGGAAATAGAATGAATTAAGAGGGCGGTGGGTCTCCCAAACTTAAGTATATTAACTTCATTTAGTTTTGTATTTATGTTATTTTCTCATCAGAAGACTGATGCACCTTGAAACAAAGATCAGAGATTGAACAGACCCATCCGGCAGAGAAGAGCGTGAGAATTAAATAGTACCAGTTAGTACAGGCCAATACTAATTATGCATTGAAACCCCAATTCCACCTCCCATCTTTCACAATAATTCCCTTGTGTACCCAACGTATAAAGTCACGGTGCAAGTCCTGTCTGGACAAGGCTTGGACATTTTACTGTACCTCATGCTACTGTGGCTGTAAAAAATCTTATTTACTGTCCTAGTACTCTGGAGTACAAGTTAACATCTGTGATCAGCCAATGCAATTAAAATGATGTGCTCCCATGTCCATAGTGGTCCTAAACGAGACTGAGGAAATTCACTATGCCATTGTACAGCATGCTACAACTCCAGAAAAACCCGGTCTACTCCAACTTCACATCAGCTGATTTGCGCGCAGATACCTGAAGAGGATTGTGTTTAACATGGCAGTCAGACCCAGCAACCGTGCAGGTGAGCCAGCTCTTCACAGGGGAGAAAGCTGTTGTTGTGTTAGGCTAGCAAACTTTTTAACTACAACTACATACAGACAGCATTACAATATGACCGCCTTCCAAACAGTTGTAATTCCATCAGAAATGGACAGGACCATTGAGGGTGTCCTGTGGTGTCTAGGCAATAGGTGTTGTTAGTTGGGGGGCAAGTGGCCCTGTGTGATCAGCATCCCACAAGCACTTGATCAGTTTGGGATCGAGTGAATTTGGAGCCAGGTCAACGCCTTGTGACCATACCAGGTCCAAGAAGTTTTCCCCAGCAGAACACAGCGAAATTATTACAAAGATGCATCAATATAATTCACACTCCAGTCCAGTGGACATAATGTTCTGACTGATCGGTGTATAATTCATAGATATAATTGCAATGAGTTTTATGTTTTTATTAGTACTCCCTAACGATCTTGTTTCCCATTTTGTGCATACTACTTCTAGATCAACCAGTCAGCAGCATTGAGCGAACCGGTGTACCAGCAGGGTTGATAAAAAGCACAGAGTGATGAAGACTACACGGTTCAGCAGAGTGAGATTAAAGACATTCATTCAGACAGACACGTGCCAAGATTAAAGCATCAACATTCATTTAATCTTTTTACTTTGTTGACCAGACTAACAAAGTAACATATTGTCATGGTCCCAATCTTTTCCTGTGCTTCCACATCCTCGTTTTTGATCTCTCCCAAATCACCCATTACGCTCATTAGGCATTCACTCTGGGCAGGAGACCGGTGGACCACCTGATCCAGCTGCTGCCAATCACCAATCAGTGCTCTTTAAAAGGATTGCTGTGACTTCCACCAATGCCAGATAATTTCACATTTGTTGGTCTGGTGCCACATTTTGAACTGAGAAAGTTAGAGAGGGAAACCTCCTGTTGTGAGAACATTATTCAGTATCGTGTCTTTTTCCTCTTTTGTGGATGTCCCTTCCTGCTGTTTTTCAACTCCTGTAGTTTGCCTTCTTGAATTTTTGTTTTTTGTATTCTCCTGCTTAGTTGTGTAATAAACTGGATTTGTTAACTTTACTTGAGCTCTAGGTCTCCTTGCATCTCTCTGGTCGACTCTGGCGAGACGGTTTCACATTGACAGGCGCTGGGATCAGACTGGTCTACCACTTAATCTTGTGTTTGTTTTGTGGCATACAGGGAGGTGTTTTACCTGATCTAACCAGAACTAAACATTTGAAAAATATGTTCTGCCATTCAATAGATGCATGTTTGTACAAAGACTTATGTAGTCAACATAAAGACAAAACCCATATTCTGCATGATACTAATGATTAGCATCTTAATTCGGTAGTGGGAGTTCGTTCAGTGAATCAGAAGCTGTAGCAGAGATGCAAACTACACCTGGTACAAGGAGAACCAAACACTGATTAAATGGATCATACTCATTTATCATTTAACCTCCAATCCTGTTCTGAAGACAGAGGGACCTACTAACTGCAAGTCTTGGAAGTCCTGTACTGATGTGATTTGTTGCTTAAAGCCACAGATGAAAGAATGACTAAATTTTGCTTTAGTAATGCTACCAAGAAACCTACCAGTCCACTCATGCTACAATAACCTCCAGTATAACCTCCTATTGAAAGAGACTCCAGACCATCAGGGTACTAATGATTCAATGCAGGGGTGTACATGTCTGCAAAAAATCCCCAATTGTCCACCATCACAATTTGTCTTGTTTGTTATGCTTGTCCCGTGTATATTAGGTATTGATTAATACAGATGCAGAGAAAGATGAATTCTCTCAAAAAAATAAACACGTTGCGAGCAGATCCGCAAACACGTAGTTTGAGACATAGCTGCAGTCTCCCTTTTACTGCGCGCAGCAGAGGGCGACAATAAGCAAGAAGTGGAAGGAGTTCAAGCTCTTTAATAAACAAGTTTAAGATGATAAAGAACTTAAACAGTCACAATTCATGAAAACAATGCTATTGTTCTGATTTTGAATTTCTCTGTTAACAAATACTCATGATGATAAAACTTTTCCACTCTGCAAAAGAAATAATTATAACCATGCGCTACTATAATTCTATTTCCATCCCTTACCTATCCATAAAGGTGTGTCCTAAAACTGCAGTTAGCATCGGGTCATTGCGAATCTGCCTGTTAAGCCTTTTACCGTAGTGATGATGATAAATGGATTGTTTGAACACCAACAAATGGTTCCATTCTCGAGGACTTCAGTGATACCCGTTGTCGAGTAGACTCATAGTGGTCAATCACATGAAGTGCCTATCCTAGATATATTCACACATGTCACTCTATTGGTTCAAGAATCATTTGGAGATTTGGTACGCCATGCTCAGCACTGTTCACAACTAACACTACGTGGTTTTACTTTGCTTCGAGCTGACATGAATGAAGATTCAACAACAGCGGTCAGACAGATCTTCATCATCACTGAGAATACAGAGCTGAACAGAGTAGTGGTGTTATTACAGTCCATGTCATGATGTCATGACTCCAACTCACCTGATGATTTTATGTTTTGATTTACTGTTTTATGTCAATTGATCAGATGATTAAAAGACAGACGACATGTGTGATTGAAATGTAATAAATGATCCTGATTTCCTCTTACAAGATCTCAATTTTTTAAAGAATTTCACAACCAATAAAAATTTAATCAGTATGTTGCCTCCGTGGTTCCAGATGCTAATCTCCTTTGTTCTGTTGAAACAGTGGAAAATAAAAGCATGTTCATTTTTCCAGGAAAATAATTGACTGTCCGGTTTGGGAATCATGGATGGCATTTTAAATTTTATGAATAAATGGATTTGTTTGTCCATTGGATTCAACATAGAAACATTCACTGAACAAAAATGTAGTAGCAAGTGAGAGAGGTGACCACAGCACCCTGACAAGAAACATGACGACTAAATTGCAGCTGAATAATCCCCTCAACACAACAAAAAAAAAAAAAATAAAAAAAAAAATGCCAACATAACGATATCCACCACACGCGTAGAAGTCCAAATATCACTAGTTTGGCGACAAGGTTAGTTCCCCATCTCCCTGCAGCAGAGGCGAAAGTTTATCATAGTTGAAGATTTCTGACTGGTCCTGTGCACTGAAATGAGGTGATCACAGAAGCTTATTTATCAACTTCCTCCAGCAGTGGTGCCAACCTCTGTCTTAAGATCACCACCATCATGCCTGTACAAAAAGAGCCCCAACAGAACTCACTATTTTCACCCCTGTGGCACTCACAAGCCTATGATGAAATGCTTTCAAACGTCTGGTAATGCAACACAATGAAGAAATGTCTTGCTGTAGATCTTAGATCCACTAAATACTCATACAGCAGCCCACAGAGCTCAGAATATGCAACTCCAAAACTTCACCAGGCTCCCCCTCTCACTGTCTCACCTTCAGCAGTAGAAGGGAACCTTGCAAACAACAACATGCACCCTAATGTATTGGACGTACCTGCTGCGTAGAGAGTAACCAGTAGAGCTGAAATACCCTCAGTGTCCACGTTTGCTGATGTCCTCCCATCACCACCCCTCGACAGAACTCAGGATAACCATCCTCCCCACCTCATATCTCATCCCAAACCACAGAGGTACTGTGGAAAGCATCCTCACCTACAGTTTCACCTCCTGTTTAGCCAACTCTAGCGAAAATGAAAATAAAAAGCAGTTGAACAGAACTGTTGAAGACATGCCAGCAAGATTATCTGTGGATTCATATTATTCCCTCCGGTCACGAACACTAAACTCCACCTGTACCCCTGCTTGTTGAAGTCAGCACTGGCGTCCAATGAAGCCACGTCCAAGAAGGGTGTCTTCCTCAGAGCTTATCAACGACCATGCCCCCCTCCCTGAACTTCATAACCCTCACACTCCCCAACCTACTGACAGTTTAAACCACTGATAAAATAATGAATAAAAGTGACTATAATAGTTGGACTTTAAGGGTAACGAGGATTTAAAAAAAAAAAAAAAAAAAGAAATAAAAAAATTAAGCTTTTCAATTCATCTCATGGGCCCGATTAGACACCATGGGAGGTTTTTGGCCTGTGGGCTTTATGATTGACACGTCAGGTTGCAGAAGTTCTGATGGAAGATGAAGCTGATGATGGTTCTGTTCAACTCAATTCAGAAAAAAGATAGCACTACATCAAGCCTGATGGAAACACATAGGAATCCTAAATTATATATACACATACTGATGATCTTATGTGACAGTTTGGAGTATAACAGGAATCATGGGCAGGTTGTGATTGTTCATCTGGTAAGAGTGTGACAACTGGAAGGAGGACATGAAGACTGGGGCATTATGTGTTTATGGGAGCTCCCAGGTCTGATACACAGCACTCCAGACCATAAGACTGGGCTGGTATTGATGAGCACGACAGCAGATGATAAGCTTAGAACTCCACAGGTCAATATTCAGTCACTCCAGACCAAGACACCGCGCAAGACATGATGGAGGGGGAGGGAAGGGGAAAGGAGAGGTGAGACACAGTGGTTAGATAATAGAAAAATAAATTATAAGAACATAGAAAATAAAATGATAAAGATATTAGAGGGAAGGAGCCAGAGAAAGACAGAGAGAGGACCATGTCCTCAGTGCACTCGTCCTCCCCTGCAGCACTAGGCCTATAGCAGCATAACAAAGGGAAGGTTAAGTCGCAGCACTAACTATAAGCGTAGTCAAAAAGGAAATCTGAAGCCTACCTTAACCGGAGAGACGTGGTCTGCCTCAAACCCCTAAACAGGGAGCTGGTTCCACAGGAGAGGAGTCTGATAGCTGAAGGCTTACCTCTCAATCTACTTTTTTAGAAACTCGTGGAACCAACAAGTAGACGCTGTCACATAGAGACTTTCAGATATTATGGGAGCTAGGACTTTCAGGGCCTTGTTATGTAAGGCCGAGGATCTTAAATTCAAATCTAGATTTTATATGAGAGCCAGATGAATGAACAAAGCTCCACACTGCAACCCTTCGGCAAAACGAACACACTTGACAATGTAATCATAAAAAAAAAAGTCTTGTGGTATAAAAAGACAACAATCGGCCTTATTCGTCATTTTTCTGAAAATCTCTCTGAGAGAAATACTATTGCACAATAAAAGAAGCATAAATACATAACTTAAGAACATTAACTACAATGAGACACGCCAAAATAAGAAACACGATCATGAGTTTATTTCATGTATTTACTGTGTCATCTTAAAGGCCACACAATCATGTAGTTAGTCAACAGTAATGTGAAAGGGAACTCAATCCCAAACGATTCAGAACCAATAAGTGTCACGTGTTATTTCTCTTCTGTCTAGATTGCACTTCTAGTTATTGACCACTAGCATGTTCCTACTCGAACACGATTCACTGAACCTCAGTAATGAACCACTTTTTGAAGCTTCAAACTAAACCTCGATCATCAACCCTACATAAAAGTAGAGTCTAGTCATAAACCTGTTCCACATTAAAAGTTCAGCGTAACACAACCCACACCACTTTACTGATTAAAACTCCTCAGTTTAACTTGACAAGACGAAAAAAACAAAACAAACATGAGACATCACACTCTGCCACAACACACATGCTGTGTATGTTTAATTACTGACCTATTACCTTAATATGCAAAACAATAAACAAGGAATGTTTAAAAACCTACAGCTAAATGCTCCCTTGATGACAGGAGAATTATTCGACAATGAGACGACTGTTCACGCACACACATTAATTTAGAAGAACGAAACTCTTAGAATCATTGCACTTCTTGTCACAGCAACAGGGACCAAGAATAGAGTCTGCCTATCAGGTCACATCCTCTTTGTGAGCACATACATGTTGCTCCATTCAGACACTAGGTAACCGTAGAGGATGTTTTATTTAGGCAGCTGCATGTGTATTACCTTCAGACACAGCAGAGAAGAGGAGCCACCAACATGAGGTTTAAAGTAGCAGAAGCTGGATTTGTCGTCTTCTCTCTCCTCATCAGGTACTTTGAGTTTCTGTTTTTCACATTTCACTGAAGCTGTAAGCAGCTTGTTGTAGTGAGATAAATACTTCCTGTATAATGAACACAGACATAAACCACCTGTTAAACCCCGTGAAGTTTGATTTCTGTGTTATTGCCAGAGCTGTTTATTTCATTTACATTTCATCAAATGTTCCTCAATCTCAATGAATTTAGTCACTGTGTCGTTTTATATGAGATACTCATAGATAAAATGAGTTTTCATTGATCATACAAAGCATTACAATGACTTCACAAATCACCTTTCAGTCATTCAACAAGTCTCTGTCCATGTATATATTATGACATGTATCATCACAATTATTAGTTATTATAAAAGAAACAAAAGTTAATACTGTGTGAAGGAGTTCACACCTGCACTTCACGCAGCAAAGTAAAAACACTACTTCATATTTTATGTCACTTTCTTTTTCACCTGAACTTGTCCTCTTCCGTTTGTCCTCTTCAGTTCATCTGTCTCATATCTCTCATGTTACACGTCATCACTGTTCCATCACTGCATCCTCAGAAGAGTCTGTGACGTCCCTGCCTCAGCTCACGTACACCATTAACTGTAAGAATCATCTTTTTAAAAAGCACAACAGTTAATTGTGGTCCCTCTGATGTTTCTCTGTGTTCCAGTGTCTAACTTGTTCCAGACTGATCATAGGAGTGACTTACTCTTCTACTCAGATTTGTGCTGAAGACAAGGATCAACAGTGGAAATAAGCTGCAACTACGACGTACCAATCCCAGAATAATGACAACGTCACCAGTGTCGGTATGCAAAAAGCTGTATGTTTACTAAAATGGAAGGTGGTGAAACTGTGGATCTGATGACAACAGAGAGTTTTCAGGTCGTGTCAGTATCACTGTGATGAGAACAAGTGCACTCTGAGAAACTCAACTCTTTAGAGAGAGAGACTCAGCTGATACAAGTACCAGATTCACAACAAACCAAAACAGGAGGGAAATATAACTGTTCACCTGGAGTCACTCTGACTAGTCACATGTAATAATTTCCTCCTCCACATATGTCAAATGTGAAACAATGTCAATTACTGTTACTGACTACTGATGAATTGTGTTTATTTAATGGGTGACAACATTTAAAAATGATATTCTCTGTTCACTTCAGTTCTCCATGTAGAGGCCAAGAAAACAACAGCCAACATGGCACTCCTCGCTGGGCTAGGTGAAAGTGTCGGAGCAGGTGTCGTCTATCTGAAGATTCCTTACGTCCCTGGGTACACAGAATGGAGTGAACATGAACAAAGGACACTGATTCGCTTTGATAACAATACATTGAATATGAGAACAGTGTTACCTGTGCTGTTAAAGGATCTGATAAGTTTCTCCCTCTCCCCACAATTGTGAGTTTACTTCATCTTCCACTAACTCAGTGTCATCTCTGAACCAACCATCATTGTCATGTTTCAGAAAAACCACATTTCCTCTTCCCTCTTCTCTTCTTTGATCCTCTGCAGGGTATAGATTGAATGTGTTTCAAATCATTTCTTCTTTCTTTCTTCTTTCAGGTGTCCTTCATCAACCCTGCTACAAAGTGACCTAACACTGACATAATCATCTGTGCCATCGAAGGTTCATCAGTGGAACATTTCCTGCACGTACAGTCTTATAATTATGATGATTGCTATTGTGTCAAAGTTCTGGTTCAGTCATGATCGTAAGTCGTCATGGATGAATTCGCTCACCAGCCTGATGACCTGAGTAAAGACACCCAGTATTCAGGGTCGTTTCTGTCCTTTGAACCAGAAGACAAGAGATCTACTCTGAAATCACTAACCTGAGAGAGAGTGATTCATCTGAGTAATCACTTCAAATCAAGAACGACAGTTTGAGAATGGAGGAATGATTTACCTGGAACAACTCTGACGGTCACAGGTACTGATGGAACACTAACTGTGTAGCGTGATGTACGTGCATTGTGTATTTAAACAGATGTGACATTACTGTTTGTGTTGTCATGTGCAGGCTCTTGCAGGTGCAGGTGACCAGAAAACATACCAGTCCAGTCATTCCCTCAAACTGAGGCAAGCTCAAGTTCTCATAGCTGCAGTCCATCAGGTCGTCTTTAACGTCAGTAAGAACCAACAGAGAATCAGGACATAAAAACAAGGCAAACTTCATACTTGACAGACAACTTATCTCCTGAGACACCATCGTAATCCTGTGCTTTCAGGGACATGAGGATTAACCGCACTTCCTTCATCTGTGAGTTTTACTTCACTCTGGCTGGTCAGACCTCTACTAGACTCCTGTATCATATCGGACAGTTATTTTGGTTATTTACTTCAGAAGACACTGATCTTGACATATTTTCTAGAAATGAGTAAACTGCAACAAACTGCGCGATGTAACCACTCCAAGATTAACATCAGGTGTTGTCTTTAAAGTGTTTTCAGTTCACACTTTAACTGACAGAAAAACCTTCAGAAACTTCACGTTACACACAACATAATAATCTGCCAATACTATTTCCAGATCCACAAAGCTTTCACCTGATCAGTGAGTCCCTCTGGTGAGTTATGGAGGTAAGTTCAGCTGACTGTGACCTGTAGCATGATGCTAACCCCAGCAGCTAAATACACCAGGTACAATAGCGTAACCCACTCTACATTCCTCTGGGACCAGGAAGGTATTTAATCATTCACCTCCATCAGCGCTACTCTGAAGGACAGAGGATCGTACACTGACAAGTCTGAGGTCACAGTCTGTGTCTGTAATCATCAACGTCCAGAGAAAGTTAAACATCAAAAGTCTTGTTTGTCAGCTGGATTAAAGTTGAATGGTATGAACAGTTGGATTCAGACTATGATTAAGTACAGCTAAAAATGACTGAGTAGTTTCTCTCTCATATATCTCCTCCATATCCTCCAAAGCATCCTCTGTATCAGTGAGTCCCATCTGGTGAGATAGTGGAGGGTAGTTCAGTGACACTGACCTGTAAGCAGTAGATGCTAACCAGCAGCTAACTACGCCTGGTACAAGGAGATGAAGACTCAAACCAAAGCATCAGGACAGATCTTCACCATCACTGACTTCAGACCCTGAACACAGAGTGATTTATATACAGGTTGAAGCCCAGAACAGAAGAGGACCGCTCCTAACTCCACCTTACACCTGGTTGGTGTAGTTGGAAAATGAACATTAAAAACAGTTACTGCAATCAGAGATTATCAACAAGTCACTACACGAGAAAACCACGAGTAAAATTCTAAAACAATAACATCTCCTGTCAGGATTTTTTAAAGACTGGTCTGTTTCCTGTCGCATCAATCTAAACAACCAACTCTATTACTGAGACACCAAGACCTCATCATCAGTAAATTGTCCATTTGAGGACAAATTCCAGTAATACTGAATGTCCACATATTAACTTGGGTGTGCTGGTGCTGATTCCTCTTGCATCTTTTGATTCTGTGTATGAGGTAAGTCTGTATTCTTTTTTTTTATTTTAACAAATCAGTCCCTTTATTAAAATTTGTAAATTATTTGTCCTCATTTCCTTGGATTCCATCCAGGAATAAGAAACTCTTCACTGTGACTGAACCAAATAAACCTGTGAGGCTTAGAGTGAGAGAGATCAAGCATGTGAACAGAAACTGATTATACAACCACAACTGAACTGTAATGTGAACTGTAACACAGAACAAATCCAGAATAATTTCATCAGTGTAAACATCTTTGAATATTTAATGTCTTAAGTCCTGATACTAAAATAAATAAATACAGCACATGGTTAAAACAAGTGAAGAGAGAGAGTACTGAGAAATATCTCCTTTTTACTATGCCAACACCAAAACCCAGACATGACTCTTCTATTTCAAAGTAGAAGTTAATCTAGATGGGCACATTATGAGTGTGTGGTTAGCACTCGGATGCCCCCCTCCACGCGGCGAAGGTCTGTCCAGGTTGAGTCCAGGTTTCAGCTCTTTTTCTGTTTGCAAGGTGGAGACCCCATAGAACGACTGAGTTGTTCAGCACAACCCACAGATACTCACCTGGGAATTTTGGAGGCCATGTCATCACAGCAAACCAAACCAATTGTCTAGCCATCACAATTTCGTCCCGTTAAAACTCACTGAAATCCTCATATTTGCCGCATTTGTTCTGTCTTCTAACTGAGGACTAAATGTTCACTACCACCCACTAACAGTGCCATGATCCAAGAGAGAATATCTGTGTTATTTACTTCACCAATAAGGGGTCAAGATGTTATGCCTGGTCCTGTGTATATTATTTACATTTAGGTTGTGAGTAATTCAGATAGAGAGAAAGATAAATTTCTCAAAAAAACATGATGAACAGAAAAACAAACACAAACCTGTAAGATGTGGACCAATCGTTTTGCAGTTCCTCTCACTGCACAGAGGCGTCATTTATGCAAGAAGTTTGTGTGATTTCAGCTGTAAAAAACAGTTTTATGATAATAAAGATTCATAACTAAACATAATGTTTTGTTCTGAGTTGTCCTTCTTCAAAATTTTCTCAATATCAATGATATAACTTTTCCACTCTGTGCATTAAGTAATTATAACCACGTCACATATCATTCTAATACCATCTCTTACTACCTATCCTTAAAGGTGTGTCCCTACAGTAAGCAGCGGGTCATTGATGCACCATACAGCGACGTTTGAACTTTTTTATGTAGGGATGGATATTGAGGTTTAGTTTAAGTTTCAAAAAAAAGGTATCATTACCCAGAGGCTTCAGTGATACGCTCAGCGGCTCGGTCGAGTTAGACATCTAGTGGTCAATAAAATGAAGTGTACTCGAGAGGTTTAAGATTCACACATGTTATATTGGTTTATGAAATCGTTTACAGAGATAATTGCCATGCACGTTACTGTTTACAGCCTACACAACCATGGTTTGTATGGCTTTAGAGCTGACATGAAGACGCACCAAAAAGCTTTCAGACAGATTTTCACCATCACTGTATATCAGAACCTGAACACAGGGAATTAGATACCAGTGAAGCCCAGACATAAGGATATGTCCATAACTCCATCTCTCGTATGATTTATCAGATTATTATATTAATCCTCCACAGGGCATTTTAGATAAACTTTAAAGAAAGTTTCATTGAGGAACTTGCTTCATATTCGAGGGTTTGATGATATTACATCAAATGAGATAAAAAGGACAACAGACCTGGTGGTGTGATTGTAAAAATGTGATAAATGGTCCTGAAACTTCTCTTTACAAATCTCAATTTCTAAAAGAATTCCACAACCCTAATATTTCCTTACTCTCACATGCGGGAACCACTGGTTCAGATATTCATACACTGCAGACCAGAAACCCTCACAAAAAATGGAGGGGGAGGGAGGGAATGGGAGAGATTGAGACACAGTGGTTAGTAATAGAAAATAAAATTATAGCGAGCTGATGGGAAACGCGTAAATCATAAATATTAGATGGCAGGAGCCAAGAAGAGCAGAGGAAGAGGACATGTCCTCACTGCATCGTCCCCCCTGCAGCCTAGGCCCTATAGCAGCATAACTAGGGATGGTGTAATGTCCAGCACTAACCTATAACTTTGTCTCAAAAAGTGGAAAGTCCTGAAGCCTGACCTTAAAAGAAATAAGATGGTGTCTGCCTCCTGAACCCAAACTGGGAGCTGGTTCCACAGAGAGGTGAGTCTGATAGCTGAAGGCTCTACATCCCAATCATTCTTTTAGTAACTGTAGGAACACAAGTAGACCTGCACTGAGAGATCGTAGTGATCTGATGGAAGAATATGGAGGATGAGGTGTTTTCAGATATAGAGGAACTACGGCCTTTGAATTCTAGACTGAATGAATGAAAGCAAAGCTTCCACACTGTAGCCTCCTTCTCTGGCAAAACTGACAAACACTCCCAATGCATTCAGAAAAAAAGTCTTGTATTAATTAAAAAGAGACATCTACCACCATTGCTCATTTTGATATCTCTCTGACAGAAATGCTATAGTCAAAATAAAAATGAAAACAAAATAACATAAACTTTAATGCTTTAGCCAACTACATTAGACACTTTAAAATATGAAACATATGACATGATGTTTTATTTCATGTTCTTTACCTGTGTCATCTTAAAGCCACACAATCAGTGAAGTGTAGTCCAACAGTAATGTTGAGATGGTGAATCAAATCCCACACGATTCATGAACCATAATGTCACATTGAATTCCTCTTCTGTCTAGATTGTATTACATATTATCCACCATAGTATGTCCTACTAGAAAACCGATGTCTCTGAAACTGAGCAATGAACCACTTTTTTTGAAGCTCAAACTAAACTCTCGATTCACACCTCCCAACATAAAAGTAGAGTTCAATCATAATCTGTTTCCACAACAGAAATGTCAATCATAACACAACCAACCATGTCTTTACTGATTAAAACTCCTCAGTTTAACTGAACAAGAAGAGAAAACAACACAAACAGTGGAGATCACACACTGTCACACCACAACATGACTGTGTATGTTAATTACTGACACATATTTGACTTAATATGCAAAACAACAATCTGAATTATATAAAAAACTTCAAGCTAAATGCTCTCTTGATTACAGGGAGTATGACTGACAAATGAGACGACTGTTCACTCTCACACACATTACATTTTGAAGAAGGAAACTCTTGAATCATTGACACTTCTTCACCACATGACAGGACAATAACAGAGTTTTGCCTTCAGACCACATCCTTCTTTGTGAGCACATTCATGTTTGCACGTTCAACACTAAGTAAACCGTAGTGGATGTTATTTAGGCAGCTGATGTGTTGTACCTGCAACACAGCAGAGAGAGGAGCCACCAACATGAGGTTTAAAGTAGCAGAAGCTGATTTGTCGTCTTCCTTCTCTCCTCATCATGTACTTTGAGTTTCTGATTTTCACATTTCACTGAAAGCTTTAGCTGAGCTTGTTCAGTGAATTAATACTTCACTGTTAAAATAACCACCGACTAACAGGCTGTTAACTCTGTGAAATATTGGTTTGATTCTGTTACTGGCATAGCTGATTCTTGATTTAAATAGGATATTCATTAAACGATCATCATTCATCTTAATTAAAGTTGAAAAGCGTTTCAGTCAATTGATCAAGCATGAAGATACCACTCATATTTATCAATGTTCCACAATCTCAATGACTTAGTCACTGGTGTCGTTTTGTAAAGATAATTTCATTGATTAAAATTTTTATAAAATATTTATTATTGATCATGAAGTCATTTATATAACTTCAAATCACCTTCAGTCCATACAACATATCTCTGTTCATGTATATATAATAAATTATCATTACAATTATCATTTACCTGATAGAAAACACAAGATTATACTGTGTGAAAGGATTCACCTGCACTTCACGCAGCAATGTCATAAAAACAAAAACTACTTCATTTCTATGTCACTTCCGTTCTCTGAACTTGTCCCTCTTCCGTTGTACCTCTTCAGTTTCATCTCTCATGTCTCTCATCGTTAAATCATCACTGTTCCTTCACAATTGAGATTCCTCAGAGAGTGTGACTTCCGCCTCAGCACACGTACACATTAACTGTAAAATCATCTTTTTAAAGCACAGCCAGTTAATGCAGTCTCTCTATGTTCTCTGTGTTCCAGTGGTACTTGGTCCAGAACTGATCATGGAGTGACTTTACTCTTCTACTCAGATCTGTTGCTGTAGAAGGATCAACAGTGGAAATAAGCTGCGCTACACGTACCCATCCAAATAAATGACAACGTCACTGTGGTTTGAAAAAGCTGTATGGTTTACTAAAATGGAAGGTGATGAACCTGTGTATCTGATGACAGACGCAGAGTTTTCAGGTCGTTCAGTATCACTGTGATGAGGAACAAGTGCACTCTGAGAATCCAGACCTTAGAGAGAGAGACCGCAGCTGAGTACAAGTTCAGAATTCACAACAAACCAACCCAGGAGGGAAATATCTGGTTCACCCTGGAGTCACTCTGACTGTCTCCGGTAAGAATTGTCTCCTCCACAATGTCAGATGTGAACATGTCATTACGTCTACTGAACTTATGATAATGTGTGTATTCAATGGTTGACAACAGTTAAAATATATTTTCTCTCTGTTCACTTCAGTTCTCCATGTAGAGGTTAAGAGAACATAGTCCGATATCGCACCACGCTGGGCAGCATGGTGAAGGTCGGAGCAGGTGTCGTCATCTGCTCGATTCTACACGTCTGGTACAAAATGGAGAGACATGAACAAAGAAACTTATTCAATTCAACAAATCTTTTGAATGGGGAGAACAGTGTTTCCTGCTGTCGGTAAAGGATCTGAGAAGTTTCCCTCCTCCTCCAGAATGTGAGTTTTACTTCAGTCTTCCACTAATTCAGTGTCATCGTCTGAACCAACCATCAGTGTCCTGTGTTTCAAAAACCACACTTCCTCTTCCTCTTCTCTTCTTGATCTCTGAAGAGTCTCAATGGTTTTAAATGCTATTCACAAATCGCGAGTTCATCTTCATCTTCCTCTTCAGGTGTCCTTCATCAAACGTGTAAAAAAGTGACTTTACACTGACAGAAGCATTTGTGCCATCAAAGGTTCATCAGGGACAATTTCCTCCCACATACAGTCATTATAATTATGATGAGTCAAAGTCCTGGTTCAGTCCCTGATCGTAGTCGTCAGTGGATGAATCGCCTCACACCTGAGGACCTGAGTAAAGACTCCCATATTCAGTCGTGTTTCAGGTCCATGAACCAGGATAAAAAGAAGATCCAACTCTGAGAATCACCTAACCGAGAGAGAGTGATTCATCTGATATCACTTCAAATTCAAGACACACACGGTTGAATGGAGAAGTGTTTACCTGGAAACCACTCTGACTGGTCACAGGTACGATGAACACTAACTGTGTAGGTGAATGTATCTGTGCATTTGTGTAATTAAACAGATGTGACATTACTGATGTGTGTCATGTGCAGCTCTTGGCAGGTGCATAGGTGACCAGAATAATATCAGTCCCATCAGTCCTCAAACTGAGGCAGAGCTCAAGTGTCTCAGTCAAGCTGCAGTCCATGTGGTAAACGTCTTTACGTCTGATCAAGAACCAACAGAGAAATCAGGACAAGCAAACTCTACTTTGACAGACAACTTCTCCTGGAGACACCGTCCCTGTGCTTTCATGGACATTGAGATTACCGCTCTCCTTCAGTCTGTGCTTTACCTTCACTCTGGCTGTCATACCTCTACTAGACACTGTATCATACTGACAGTATTTGGTGTTTTTACTTCAGACACTCATCTTAATATATCTCTGTAGAGGAAGTAATGTTGCACAAACTGCAAAATCTAACTGTTAAGATTAATATCATGTTTGCTTTAAAGTGTTTCAGTTTCCCTTTAACTGACGTTGATCAGCTTCAGAAACTTCAGAAGCATCACACCATAACAACATAATCATCTCCATCTATCTCCAGATCCTTCAAAGCTTCCCTCTGTGTCAGTGAGTCCATCTGGTGAGATAGTGGAGGGGTTGATTTCAGTGACTCTGACCCTGTAGCCATGAAGATGCTAACCTCAGCTAACTAGCACCTGGTACAAAGGTAACCAAAGAGCACTTCCTCTGGGACCATGAGTATTTTATCATTTCAACCCCCACTGCTCTGAGGACAGAGGGATCTACTACTGCAAGTCTGAGGATCAACAGACTGTGTCTGTATTCATAGACGTCCAGTGTAATAAACAATCACTAAAGATCTGTTGTCAGCTGTACAAAAAGTAAAGAAGATACAGTTGGATCAGACTGTGATGTTTCAGTACAGTTAAAAATGACTGTGTAGCTAGCGACTCTATATACTCCTCCGATCCTACCACAAAGACAATATCCCTCTGAATCAGTGAGATCCATCTGGTGAAGATAGTGGTAGGGTAGATTTCAGTGACTCTGACCTGTACGCTTGATGCTAACCCACAGCTAACTACACCTTGTACAATGAGAATGAAGAATCAACCAAAAGCTTCAGGACAGAACTTTCACCATCACTGACTTCAGAACCTGAACACAGAGGATTTATTACTGTGAAGCCCAGAACAGAAGAGGACCGTCATAACTCCCCTTACATCGACTTTCATAGCAAGTAAGTGTTTTGTTAGTGAATATATACTACCCACCAGTGACGGGGTCCAGTGTTTACCCCTACTAACCACAATGCACATTTTAGTAAAGTTCCAAATCAACACTGTTGACCCGGTGTCCCGCCTCTTCTCATTTTGGGTCATTAGGTCACAACTAATGACATACCATGTGTCCATGCAGTGTGTTTGAATTAGAAGGGACCTGCGTTTGCCAGATTTGGAAGAAGGAAACTTCCAACTTTTTGCGATCAACAACTGTTGAGTCAAGCTTGCTAAGTAAGACTAGCACGCGAAAAAGCTAGTATGGAATGATATCAGACTCCACAACCATCAAAGATTTGACAATCTTGAAACCAGAGGAGTGGTCCCAAGTTGGAAGGAGCGGGCACTGTGGCTCTGGAACTTCGTCTAAGTGGCTTTCATGATAAAAAGCTATCGGCAGAAGCCTTCAAATGCATGGCAAGAACTCAGTCTTGGAAAGAGCGTGTAAACTTTGCACACAGAGTGAAAATGAGTACAAAGCACAAGTACTAGACACGAATACAAATGTTCCTTTTCAGTAGAAAAGCCTGTGCAAAGAACAAAAAGATAAAAGTGTAAAGTGCAATCCAGCCAGACAAGGGAGCGACGTCGATGAAAGAGGTGCAGTCAGCGTCTGTGCACAGTAAAAACAACAATGTCCCTGCACATGTGAAAACTGTAACAGTGAGACAGGTGATTCCCCACACCAAGAGAGACTGCAGGAACAGAACAGTAAGGGAGACAAATATGAACTGCCACCAAAAAAGTCATTCAGAGAAGATGTTGCATTTTTGTGCCTCAGTTAACTCACTAGACCTGATTATGGTTGGGTGACAGAACTAAAGATAAAAACAGCTCAAGATAACACAAGGCAGACATAACAGTTCTCTTTTTCTCCCTGAATCAGATATGATGCATGTAAAGCTTTCTCACCATTGCAGAGGTCTGACAAGTCTTATACTGGTATATTATGATGGTCTGCCCTCAAGGTGCTTATGCATATGATATTCCTTCAGCACCACAACACTCCCGATATCCAACTGAGATGTCAAAAATACTGAGGCTTACTGAGTGCTGTGCCAGATGGATGATGTGCTTGTCTAGCTCAGTACAATCCAATGATGGCTCACCTTTAGAATGGCTTAAAAGACCTGTAGGGGGAATGGAGTGCTGAGAAATGTGAATTTTCAAAAGCCAAATTCCTGGGTCAAGTTATCAACGCTCATGGCATCAGAACTGATCCAAACAAGTTAAGAGCGGTTGAGACGATTCCTGGACATGGTGAACCATCTCAGGAAGTATCTACCTCAGCTAGCAGAGAAAACGCAGCCATTGAGAGATCTGAGAAAAAAATGTGTGGACATGGGGACAACCCCAGCAACAGGCTTTTTGACAACATTACAACTGAGCTCAACAGGCAGTTGTGTTTGCCTGGACAAACTCCCAACAAGGAACCATAGACTGCACATGAGATTAATACGACCATGGCGCTTGTGCTTGGGAAACACATGGCCACTGATGTCGTCCTGTCGATGGTTCCTCAGAAAATTCGTTAGAGAGAATAATTTCAGTTGAGACTCCTTAGTTGTAAGACAATGACACAACAACAATACTGTTATACAATGAAAGAAAGAGAAATGTGTTTCATACTGAGTTGACAGTAAAACAAAGAAATGTTGTGTTAGTGAATGTATACTGCCCTCTAGTGGAGGGGGTCAGTTGTTGTACCTACTAACTGTGTGTGCATGTTTCAGTAAATGTTTCAAACATCTTTATTAAACTGGAGTCACCTCATCTTATTTTGGGTCATTAGGTTACAACCAATGACTTAACAGTAAGATACTTAAATCCTTATCTTCACTTGGATATTTACACTGAAAAACACACGTCCCTACATCAGAAAACTTTATTTTTTAAGAATTCATGGTTGCCTTTCATTGTTTTTTTCTAGATTCATGGAAATTTCCAGTTGCTCTATCATTTGCTGCTGTCCTGCTGATCGCCGTAATACTCTTTCTCCTACTCTGCTTCAGGTGAGCGGCTTCTTTTGCAACACGGTATATTTGCTGTGCACCTTAAACTAAACATCCTTGTTTTTCTTAACACTCTTAAAACAATGTTCAGATGCCTCCAGCGTTGCTATCAAAGTTATTCAGCCCTGGTGAATGCACTAATTAACATTACTCCTTTAATATAAGGGCATGAATTTATTGAAAAATTAATCATTTTGAATATTCGATAAAGGATATTAAGTGATTTTGCCTCAGTTGTGAAAGCATGTACATCCTGCCTATGCTGGTGTTCAAGCTGTGAAGAAAAACATGGCACAGATAAAGGCACGGTCCCAAGAAGGATAGTGATCAGGTTCTGAGAGACAGTTCTATGAAGATTAGAGGACTAGATGCTTTGGAGCTCCAGGAACAGGCTAGTATTTAAAAAGAGCTGTGTCAGTGTCATCTTCACAATCGTACTTAAAGATGTACGATCACATGTGACGCTTGTTAATGTTAATGTTAAGTGAGAACAGATTTTATTTTTGAAAACATGCATGCCTATTGGTAGACAGGTAGTGAGAGAAATGGATGTAGAGATGAGAAGGTTTGAAGAGTATTCAAAGGGAATGTAAAGGGGTCGAGGGGATGGGATGAAAAGGGTCATATGGATAAGAGAAAAGGGGATAAAAATTAGTAAAGAGGATGGGATAAAAAAGGGTTGATGGGAAGACTTGAAGGGGGCACAAGACGGCTGATGATCGAGGAACCCTGGGATTGAGACTCAGGGTGGGGACATGTCTCAGGAAGCTTTGCATCCTTATCCAGGTTCTGTTAATGAAAGGTTGAAGAGAAATAGAGAGAGAGAGAGAGAGAGAGAGAGAGAGAGATAGGGTTAGGACACACTTGTCTAGGTAAGCATGGGAAATAGAATGATATGGGGTGTGGTCTCCCAAACTTAAGTTATATTAACTTCATTTATTTTGTATTTATGTTTATTTTCTCATCAGAAGACTGATGCACTTGAAACAAAGATCAGAGATTGAACAGACACCAGTCGGCAGAGAAGAGGTGAGAATTAAATAGTACCAGTAAGTACAGGCCAATACGTAATTATTCACTGAAACCCCAATTCCACCTCCCTTCTTTCACATTATTCCATGTGTACCCACGTTAAGTCACGGTGCAGTCCTGGCTGGACATGGCTTGGACATTTTACTGACCTCATGCTACTGTGCTGTAAACATCTTATTTACTGGCCTTAGTACCCTGGAGTTAATTATGTCTGTGATCAGCAATGCAATTAAAATGATGTTCTCTTGTCCATGTGGTCTACAGACTGAGGAAATTCACTATGCCAGTGTACAGCTTGCTACAACCCAGGAAAACCAGGTCTACTCCAACTTCACATCAGCTGATCTGCGCAGATACGAAGAGGAGTGTGTTTACACGGCAGTCAGACTCAGCACCCGCAGGTAAGCAGCTCTTCACAGGGGAGAATATCTGTTGTTGTGTTATCTAACAAAACATTTTAACTACAACTACATACCGATCAGGCATAACATTATGACCACCTTCCAAACAGTTGTAATTCATCAGAAAATGGACATGGACCTTCTGAGGGTGTCCTGTGGTTTCTGGCAATAGGGTGTTGTTAGTTGGGGGGGCAGAGGCCTCTGTGGATCATCCCACAAGCACTTGATCAGTTTGGGATCTAGGGAATTTGGAGGCCAGGTCAACGCCTTGTGACCCTACCAGGTCCAAGAGTTTCCCAGCAGAACACTGAATTATTACAAGATGCTCAATCTTATTCACTCCAGTCAGTGGTCATAATGTTCTGACTGATCGGTGTATATTTCATATATTGCATGAGTTTTAGTTTTCATTAGTACTTCTAAGATCTTGTTTCCAATTTTGTCATTTCCTTCCTAGATCTACCGATCAGGCAGCTGTGGAGGACCCGGTGTACAGCAGGGTTGACAAAAACCACAGAGTGTGAAGACATCACGGTTCTGCAGAGTGAGATTAAAAGACATTCATTCAGACAGACACGGCCAAGATTAAAGCAGCAACATTTCATTTATACGTTTTACTTTGTTGACCAGACTAACAACTGGAAACATATTGTCATGGTCCTGCTTTTCCTGTACTTCCACTTCCTCATTTTTGTTCTCTCCCTATCACCTCATTAGGCTCATTAGGCTCACCTGGGCAGGAGACTGGTGGGACCACCTGATCCAGCTGCAGCCAATCACCAATCAGTGCTCTTTAAAAGGATCGCTGTGACTTCCCTCCAGTGACGCATAATTTCACATTACTTGGTCTGTGCCAGCATTTGAACTGAAAGTTTAGAGAGGGAAACCTCCTGTTGTGAGAATTTGTTCAGTTTCTGTGTCTTTTTCTTCTTTGTGTGATTTCCTTCCCTGGAGTTTTCAACTCCTGTAGTTTGCCTTCTTGAATTTTTGTTTTTGTATTCTCCTGCTTAGTTGTTGTAATAAACTGGATTTGTTAACTTTACTTGAGCTCTAGGTCTCTTGCATTCTGGGTCTGACCTCTGGCGAGACAGTGTTCACATTGAGGCTGGGATCAGACTGGAACCATTTAACTGTGGTTTGTTTTGTGTGCATACAGGGAGGTGTTTACCTGATCTAACCAGAACTAAACATTTGAAAAATATGTTGGGTATTCAATAGGTGCATGGGAAGTTTGTACAAGACTTATGTAGTCAACATTAAAGAAAACCCATATTCTGCATGATACTAATGATGCTCTTAATGAGGTAGTGGAGGGTAGTTCAGTGAATCTCAACTGTAGCAGTGATGCTAACTACACCTGTTACAAGGAGAACCAAACACTGATTAATGGATCAGAAGCAATTTATCATTTAACCTCCATCAGTTCTGAAGACAGAGGGACCTACTACTGCAAGTCTGAGAAGTCTGTACTCATGTGATTGTTGCTTAAAGCCCAGATGAATGAGATACTAACTTTTACTTTAGTAATGCTACCAAGAAAACTCACTTAATGTTACAATACCCTCCAGTTGAACCTCCTATTGAAAGAGACTCCAGCCATCAGGGTATACTGATTCTATGAAGGGGTGTACATGGTCTGCACCAATTGTCGAGCCATCACAATTTGTCTTGTTATGTTATGCCTGGCCCGTGTATATTAGGTTTTGAGTAATACAGATGCAGAGAAAGATGAATTCTTCAAAAAATACACACGTTGATCGATCTCAAACCTGTAGTTTGGACATAGTTGCAGTTCCCTCTTACTGCAGCAGAGGGCGACAATATGCAAGAAGTTGAGGAGTTCAGCTGTAAATAAACAGGTTTATGATGATAAAGATTTTAAACAGTCACTTCATGAACAAAATGTTTTGTTCTAATTTGATTTTCTCTGTTAACAATTACTCATGATGATAAAACGTTCCACTCTGCAAATGAAATAATTATAACCATGCCCTATATAATTCTATTTCCATCCCTTACCTATCCATAAAGGTGTGTCCTAAAACTGCAGGTTAGCAGGGGGTTATTGATCCACCATAAAATGGCCTGTTTAGCCTTTTACATAAGGATGGATGATAAAAGGTTTGTTTGAACATCCAACAAATGGTTTATTCCTCGAGGCTTCAGTGATACCGTGGTCAAGTAGGACATCTAGTGGTCAATAACATGAAGTGCTATCTAGATATATTCACACATGTCACTTATTGGTTCATGAATCATTTGGGATTTGATACGCCATGCTCATCACTGTTCAACTACACTACGTGGTTTATTGCTTCGAGCTGACATGAATGAAGATTCAACAAAAGCGTCAGGACAGATCTTCACCATCACTGATAGCAAACCTGAACAGAGTAGATGTTATTACAGTAAAGACCAGAACAGAAGAGGATGTCATGACTCAATCTCTTGTATGATTTCATGTTTTATGTTATTGTTTTTATGTCATTGATCAGATGATTAAAAGACAGATGACCAGTGTGTGATTGTACAAGTAATAAATGTCTGACTTCTCTTTACAAGATCTCAATTTCTAAAGAATTTCACAACCATAATAATTATCAGTATGCTGCCTCCCGTGGTCCTGATGCTAATTCCTTTGTTTCTGTTGAAACAGTGGATAATGTGAAGCAATGTTCGGTTTTCAGGAAAATATGTGAGCTGTTAGGTTTGGAATCATGGGTGGTATTTTAATTTTGTGAATAAGAGGATGTGTTGTCATTGGATTGAACATAGAAACATTCACAACAAAAATGTAGTAGCAAGTGAGAGAGGGAACCACAGCACCTGACAAGAAACAGGTGACGACTAAATTGCAGCTGAATAATCCCCTCACACACACACACAAAAAAAAAAAAAAAAAAAAAAAAAAAAAAATGCCAACATAACATATCACCAAACGGTAGAGTTCAAAATATCACTAGTTTGGACATGGTTGCAATTCCCTCTCCCTGCAGCAGAGGGCAACAGTTAAGAAGTAGTTGAAGATTCCTGGCCGGTCCTGTGACACTTAAGG
The DNA here is from genome assembly GCF_022458985.1 of Mugil cephalus. Taxonomy (NCBI): domain Eukaryota; kingdom Metazoa; phylum Chordata; class Actinopteri; order Mugiliformes; family Mugilidae; genus Mugil; species Mugil cephalus. Next base: position 28,187,853 of record NC_061771.1, read on the forward strand.
CTGCAGGACCTGATAACATCTGAGGACGTGTCCTAAAGACTGGACTGAACAACTGAATGAGGTGTTCACAGACTTTTTATCATCTTCCTCCAGCAGTGGTGCCAACCTGTCTTAAGATCACCGCCATCATACCTGTACAGAAAACCCCTACAGACCTCTCTGATTTTCACACAGTGGCTCTCACACCTATGATGAAATGCTTTCAACGCCTGGTAATGCAACACATAAAGAAATGTCTCCCTGTAGATCTAGATCCACTACAGTACTCATACAGAGCCCACAGAGCTCCATAAGATGCAACTTCCACCATGCTCCACCTCTCACTGTCACACCTTCAGCAGAAGAAGTGAACCTTGCAAACAACAACATGCACCCCTAATGATTGATGGACTTGCTGTAGAGAGGACCAGTAGTGTGAAATACCTCAGTGTCCACATTGCTGATGACCTGACATCACCCTCCACAGACTCAGGAAAACCATACTCCCCACCTCGTATTTCATCCCAGTTCTACAGAGGTACTGTGGAAAGCATCCTCACCTACAGTTTCACCTCCTGGTTTGGCAACTGCTGCGAAAATGTAAATAAAAAGCAGTTGAACAGAACTGTGAAGACAGCCAGCAAGATCATCTGTGGTCCACTTCCCTGCTTGTTGGAAGCAGCACTGCGTCCATGAAGCCACGTCCAAGAAGTGTCTTTCCTTAGGATGATCAACGGACTGCCCCCCCTCCCTGAAAGGCACCCTCACTGACCGCAACCTCCTGACAGTTAAACCACTGATAAAATAAATGAATAAAGTGGACTATAATAGTTGGACTTTAAGGTAATGAGATTAAAAAAAAAAAAAAAAAAAAAGAAATAAAAAAATTAAGCTTTTCAATTCATGCTCTGGGCCCGATTAGACACCGTGGAGGGTTTTTGGCCTGTGGGCTGTATGATTGACACGTCTGGTTGCAGGTGAGTTCTGGATGAAGGTGAAGCTGATGATGAGTTGCTGGTACGATATGTCGACGCTTTCGCGGCTCGTTAAGAAGAGGGTGGTTCTGTTCAATTCAATTCAAGAAAAAGATACATACATTAAGCTGAAGGAAACAGGTAGAATCTAATGATGTAACACATAGCTGATGATCTTATGTGACAGTTTGTGAGTATAACAGGAATCATGGGCCTTTTGGTGAATTGTTCATCTGGTAAGAGTGGACAACTGGAGGAGGCCATGAAGACTGGGGCAGATGTAGTTTATGGAGCTCCACAGGTCTGATACACAGACTCCAGACCATGAAGACTGGGCTGGTTGATGAGGCCACGACAGCAGATGTAGCTTAGAACTCCACAGGTCAGATATTAAGCACTCCAGACCAGAGACCCTCACAACAATATGGAGGCGAGGGGAGGGGAAGGGAGAGTGAGACAGCAGTAAGTAAATTATAAGACATAGAAAATAAAATGATAAGATATTAGAGGGAAGGAGCCAGAGAAGAGAGAGGAGAGGACATGTCCTCAGTGCATTGTCCCCCTGCAGCCTAGGCCTATAGCAGCATAACTAAGGGATGGTTAAGTCCAGCACTAACTATAAGCTTTGTCAAAAAGGAGAATATGAAGCCTGACCTTAAAAGTAGAGACGGTGTCTGCCTCCAGAACCCAAACTGGGAGCTGGTTCCACAGGAGAGGAGTCTGATAGCTGAAGGCTCTACCTCCCAATCTACTTTTAGAAACTCTAGGAACCACAAGTAGACCTGCACTTAGAGATCGTAGTTATCTGTTGGAAGAATATGGAGGTATGAAGGCTTTCAGATATGATGGAACTAGGCCTTTGAATTATAGACTGAATGAATGAAGCAAAGCTCCACACTGCCTCCCTCTGGCAAAACTGAAACACTCACAATGTATCATAAAAAAAAGTCTTGTAGTATTAAAAAGAGACAATCTACCACCATTGCTCATTTTTGAATATCTCTCTGACAGAAATGCTATTGGCACAATAAAATGAAACAAAATTACATGACTTTAAGACTTTAACTACAATTAGACACGTTAAATATGAAATACCACATGATGTTTATTTCATGTTTTACTGTGTCATCTTAAAGCCACACAATCATGTAGTGTAGTCAAACAGTGATTTGAATCGTGAATCAAATCCCAAACGATTCATGAACCAATAAGTGTCACATGTGAATTTCTCTTCTGTCTAGATTGCACTTCATATTATTAACCACTAGATGTCCTACTCGAACACGGTGTCACTGAAGCCTCGAGTAATGAACCACTTTTTGAAGCTTTAAACTAAACCTCGATCATCCATCCCTACATAAAAGTAGAGTCTGACATAAACTGTTCCACATGAAATGTTCATTGTACCACAACCAACCACTTTACTGATTAAAACTCCTCAGTTTAACTTGACAAGAAGAGAAAACAACACAAACAGTGAGATCACACTCTGTCACAACACAACATGACTGTGTATGTTAATTACTGACATATTTGACTTAATATGCAAAACAATAATCATGGAATTGTTTAAAAACCTAAAGCTAAATGCTCCCTTGATGACAGGGAGATTACTGACAATGAGACGACTGTTCACGCACACACATTATTTTTAGAAGAACGAAACTCTTGAATCATTCACACTTCTTGACCAAAGCGACAGGACAAAGAATAGAGTCTGCCTTCAGGTCACATCCTTCTTTGTGAGCACATTCATGTTGCTCCGTTCAGACCCAAGGTAACCGTAGTGGATGTTATTTAGCAGCTGATGTGTTTTACCTACAGACACAGCAGAGAGAGGAGCCACCAACATGAGGTTTAAAGTAGCAGAAGCTGGATTTGTCGTCTTCCTTCTCTCCTCATCAGGTACTTTGAGTTTCTGTTTTTCACATTTCACTGAAGCTGTAGCTGCTTGTTGTGGTGAATAAATACTTCCTGTTAGAATGGACACAGACATAAACCAGACTGTTAAAGCCCGTGAAGTTTGATTTCTGTTACTGCAGAGCTGTTTATTTCATTTACATTTCATCAAATGTTCCACAATTTTAATGAATTTAGTCACTGTGTCGTTTTATGAAGATAATTCGTTGATTAAAATGTTTCATTGATCATAAAGTCATTACAATGACTTCAAATCACCTTCAATCATTCAACATGTCTCTCACATGTATATATTATAAATGTATCATCACAATTATTAGTTATTATAAAAGAAACAAAAGTTATACTGTGTGAAAGGAGTTCACACTGCACTTCACGCAGCTATGTTAAAATACTACTTCTATTTTTATGTCACTTCCTTTTTCTCTGAACTTGTCCTCTTCCGTTTGTCCTCTTCAGTTCATCTGTCTCATGTCTCTCATGTTACATCAGTTTGACGTCCTGCCTCAGCTCACGTACACATTAACTGTAGAAATCATCTTTTTAAAGCACAACAGTTAATTGTGGTCTCTGATGTTCTCTGTGTTCCAGTGGTACTTGGTCAGACTGGTTATGGAGTGACTTACTCTTCTACTCAGATCTGTGCTGTAGAAGGGAAATCAACAGTGGAAATAAGCTGCAGCTACACGTACCCATCCAGAATAAATGACAACTTCACCGTGGTTGAAAAAGCTGTATGGTTTACTAAAATGGAAGGTGGTGACCTGTGGATCTGATGACAGACGCAGAGTTTTCAGGTCGTGTTCAGTATCACTGTGATGAGAACAAGTGCACTCTGAGAATCTCAGACCTTAGAGAGAGAGACTCAGCTGAGTACAAGTTCAGATTCACAACAAACCAACCAGGAGGGAAATAATACTGGTTCACCTGGAGTCACTCTGACTGTCTCAGGTAAGAATTTATCCTCCACATATGTCAAATGTGAAACATGTCATTACTGTTACTGAACTACTGATGAATGTGTTTATTTAATGGGTGACAACAGTTAAAATGATATTTCTCTGTTCACTTCAGTTCTCCATGTAGAGGCCAAGAAAACATCTCCAACATGGCATCCTAGCTGGGCAGAGGTGAAGTGTCGGAGCAGGTGTCGTCTATCTGCTCGTTCCTACGTCTGGTACAAGAATGGAGTGAACATGAACAAAAACACTGATTCGATTGAACAATACTTTGAATATGGAGACAGTGTTTCCTGTGCTGTTAAAGGATCTGAGAAGTTTCCCTCTCCTCCACAATGTGAGTTTACTTCAGTCTTCCACTAACTCAGTGTCATCTCTGAACCAACCATCAGTGTCTATGTTTCAGAAAACCACACTTCCTCTTCCTCTTCTCTTCTTTGATCTCTGTGGGTTGGATTTGAATGTTTTTCAAATCATTTCTTCTTCTTCTTCTTTCAGGTGTCCTTCATCAACCCTGCTACAAAGTGACTTACACTGACAGAAGCATCTGTGCCATCAAAGGTTCATCAGTGAACATTTCCTGCACGTACAGTCATTATAATTATGATGATGCTATTGTGTCAAAGTTCTGGTTCAGTCCTGATCGTAGTCATCAGTGGATGAATCGCTCACAGCCTGAGGACCTGAGTAAAGACTCCCAGTATTCAGGTCGTGTTCTGGTCCTTGAACCAGAGACAGGAAGATCCACTCTGAGAATCACTAACCTGAGAGAGAGTGATTCATCTGAGTATCACCTTCAAATTCAAGACACGACAGTTTGAATGGAGAAGTGTTTTACCTGGAACAACTCTGACTGTCACAGGTACTGATGAACTCTAACTGTGTAGGTGGATGTATCTGTGCATTGTGTATTTAAACAGATGTGACATTACTGTTGTGTTGTCATGTGCAGCTCTGCAGGTGCAGGTGACCAGAATAATATCAGTCCATCAGTCTCAAACTGAGGCAGAGCTCAAGTGTCTCAGCAGCTGCAGTCCAGCTGGTCGTCTTTACGTCTGGTTCAAAGAACCAACAGAGAATCAGGACACAGCAAACTTCTACTTTGACAGACAACTTATCTCCTGGAGACACCATCTCCTGTGCTTTCAGTGGACATGAGGATTACCGCTCTCCTTCAGTCTGTGAGTTTATTTCACTCTGGCTGTCATACCTCTACTAGACACTGTATCATATCGGACAGTTATTTTGGGTGTTTTACTTCAGAGAGACACTGATCTTGACATATTTCTAGAAATGAAGTAAACTTGCACAAACTGCGCAATGGAACTCTCAAGATTAACATCAGGTTTTGCTTTAAAGTGTTTCAGTTCCACTTTAACTGACAGAAAAACCTTCAGAAACTTCACGTTACAACAACATAATAATCTCCATCTATTTCCAGATCCATCAAAGCTTTCACCTGTATCAGTGAGTCCCTCTGGTGAGATAATGGAGGGTAGTTCAGTGACTGTGACCTGTAGCAGTGATGCTAACCCAGCAGCTAAATACACCTGGTACAAAGGAAACCAACCACTTCCTCTGGGACCAGGAGGTATTTATCATTTCACCTCCATCAGCTCTGAGGACAGAGGGATCTACTACTGCAAGTCTGAGGATCAACAGTCTGTGTCTGTATTCATAGACGTCCAGTGTAAGTAAACATCAGCAGATCGGGTTGTCAGCTGGACTTAAAAGTTGAAGATGATACAGTTGGAGTTCAAGACTATGATTAAGTACAGCTAAAATTGACTGAGTAGTTTCTCTCAAATATTCTCCTCAAGATCCTCCAAAGCTTCCCTCTGTATCAGTGAGTCCATCTGGTGAGATAGTGGAGGGTAGTTCAGGGACTCTGACCTGTAGCAGTGATGCGAACCCAGCAGCTAACTACACCTGGTACAAGGAGAATGAAGACTCACCAAAAGCTTCAGGACAGATCTTCACCATCACTGACTTCAGACCTGAACACAGAGGGAGTTATTACTGTGAAGCCCAGAACAGAAGAGGACGTCATAACTCCACCTTACACCTGGTTGGTGTAGTTGGTAAATGAACATTAAAATATCAGTTTACTGCATCAGAGATTATCAACAAGTCACTGCAGAGAAAACCACGAGTAATTCTAAAACAATAACATCTCCTGTCAGGATTTTTTTATAGACGGGTCTGTTTTCCTTCGATCAATCTAAACAAACCAACTCTTTTACTGAGACACAAAGACCTCATATCAGTGTTTGTCCATTTGTAGGAAAATTACCAGTAATACTGAATGTCATCAGATTAACTTTGGTGGTGGCTGGTGCTGATTTCTCTGCTTCTTTTGATTCTGTGTATGAGGTAAGTCTGTTTCTTTTTTTTTTATTTACAATTCAGTCCTTTACTTTTAAATTTGTATTCATCCGTCGTCTCGTTTTTTTGGATTCCATCCAGGAAGAAGAAACTCTTCAGCTGTGCGACTGAACCAAATGAACCTGTGGAGGCTATAGAGGTGAGAGAGATCAGAGCATGTGAACAGAAACTGATTATTAAACCACATACTGAACTGCAGATGTGAACTGTACCACAGAACAAATCCAGGAAGTAATTTCATCAGTGTAAACATCTTTGAATATTTAATGTTAAGTCCTGATAATAAAATAAATAAATACAGCACATGGTTAAAACAAGTGAAGAGTGAGAGTACTGAGAAATATCTTCTTTTTACAGATGCAAACACAACCTCAGACATGACTCTTCGATTTCAAAGTAGAAGTTATTCCAGGGTGGTATATAGGCGGTTAGCACTGATGCCTCAACGCGAGAAGGTCTGGGTCCAGGTTTGAGTCCAGGTTCGGCTCTTTGTGTGTGGAGTTCACTGTTCTCCCTGTGTCTGCATAAATGTTTGTTTGTCTCTCTGTGTTAGTCCTGAGATAGACCTCTGCTACTCTGAGGATGAGATACTAAATACTAGACAATGAGATGATGAGTTACTCCAGATCTGACATGTCACAATTTACATGACATGATGATGTGTTCTGGTACCTTTTGTTGTGCAGTTTGATTTTCTTTATATTTCTTTTTTCTCTCGAAATAGTTTTTCTCTTTATATTTCAGTTAGTTTTACACTGTTTCTCTCTTAGTTTTCACCTTTTGTTGAATTTGTGGTTTGAGTAACGGATTAATAAAAAAAGGCATAACATTATGACCACCTTCCTTATATTGTGTTGGTCCTCATCCCTGACTCATTGAGGCGTGGACTCCACTAGATCCCTGAAGGTGTGCTGTGGTATCTGGCACAAAGATGTTAGCAGCCGATATTTAAGAGCTGCCTTGTGTTGCATGGTGGAGACTCCATAGATCAGACTAGTTTGTTCAGCACAACCCACAGATACTCACCTGGGAATTTGGAGGCCATGTCATCACAGCAATCTCAAACTAATTGTCTAGCCATCACAATTTGTCCCTCGTTAAACTCACTGAAATCCTCATATTTTGCCCATTTGTTCTGCTTCTAACTTTGAGGACTAAATGTTCACCCACCCACTAAACAGGTGCCATGATCAAGAGAGATGATCTGTGTTATTTACTTTACCTATAAGGGGTCATGATGTTATGCCTGGTCTGTGTATATTATACATTTAGGTTCTGAGTAATTCAGAGAGAGAGAAAGATAAAATCTTCAAAATAAACATGTTGAACAGAAAGCTCAAACTCAAACCTGTAGTGTGGACATCGTTGCAGTTCCCTCTCACTGCAGCAGAGGGCGACAATATGCAAGAAGTTGTGGATTTCAGCTGTAAATAAACAGTTTTATGATAATAAAGATTCCTTAATAAACATAATGTTTTGTTCTGATGTTGTCTTTCTTCACAATTTCTCATTATCATGATATAACTTTCCACTCTGTGCATTAAGTAATTATAACCACGCCCCATATCATTCTAATACCAGCTCTTGTCTATCCTTAAAGGTGTGTCCTATTTAGCAGCGGGTCATTGATGCACCATACAACGGCCTTTTTGAACTTTTATGTAGGGATGGATGATCGAGGTTTAGTTTGAAGTTTCAAAAAATGGTTCATTACCCAAGGCTTCAGTGATACCGCGGTCGAGTAGGACATCTAGTGGTCAATAATATGAAGTGTAATCGAGAGGGTTGGATTCCACACTTATCACTTATTGGTTTATGAATCGTTTAGGATTTAATTCGCCATGCACGTTACTGTTCAGCTACACTACATGGTTGTATGGCTTTGAGCTGACATGAAGACTCACCAAAAGCTTCAGGACAGATTTTCACCATCACTGATAGCAGACGTGAACACAGTGGGAATTATTACAGTGAAACCCAGAAGAGAAGAAAATATCATAACTCCACCTTACACCTGACTTTCATAGCAAGTAAGTGTTTTGTTATTGAATGTATACTGCCCACCAGTGGACGGGGTCAGTTGTTGTACCTACTAACCACATGTGCACATTTTAGTAAAGTTCCAAGCATCGCTGTTGACCCGGTGTTGCCTCTTCTCATTTTGGGTCATTAGGTCACAAATAATGACATAACATGGTGTCAGGAGTGTGTTTGAATTAGAAGGAACCTGTGTTGCAGATTTACAAGAAGTAACTTCCAACTTTTGGCGAGCAACAACTGTTGGAGTCAGCTTGTTATGTAAGACTAGAACAGGAAGAAGCTAGTATGGAATGATACCAGAATCCACAACCATCAAAAAATTTGACATCTTGAAACCAGAGGAGTGGCCCAAGTGGAAGGAGCACTGTGGCTCTGGTACCTTGACGTCGAAGTTCGTGATAAAAAGCTATCGGAGAAGCTTCAAATGTATGCAGAACTCAGTCTGGAATGAGCCGTTACTTGTGCACAACAGAGTGAAAGAGTGACAAAGCAACAAGTACTAGACACGAATACAAATGTTCGTTTTCAGTAGAAAAGCTGTGCTAAGAACAAAGATAAAGTGTAAGTGCAATCCAGCCGGACAAGGGAAGCGTGTGAAAGAGGTGCAGGTGAGCGTCTGTGCACAGTAAACAACAATGTCCTGCTCATGATGAAAACTGTAACAGTGAGAGGTGATTACACCAGAGTGTGCAGGAACAGAACAGTAGGAGAAATTGAAGTGCCACCAAAAAGTCATTCAGAGGAAGATGCGTTTTTGTGTGCTCAGTTAACTCACTAGACTCTGATTATGGGGTGGGTGGACAGAACTAAAGATAGAAAACAGCTCAAGATAGACACAATGGCAAACATAACAGTTCTCCCTGAATCAGAGTATGTTGCATGTAAAGCTTTCTCCCCATTGCAGAGGTCTGACAAAGTCTTATATGGTGATTATGATGATTCTGCCTCAAGTGCTTATGCTTTGATATCCCTTCAGCACCACAGCACTTCCAACTGAGGATGAAAATACTGGAGGGCTTGGAGTGCTGTGCCAGATGGATGATGTGCTGGTCTATGCTCAGACAATCCATGATGCTCACCTTTAGAAAGGGCTTAAAAGACTGTAGGGGGAATGGAGTGCTGAGAAATGTGAATGTTCAAAAGCCAAATTCCTGGGTCAAGTTATCAACGCTCATGGCATCAGAATTGATCCAAACAAGTTAAGAGCGGTTGAGACGTTTCCTGGGCATGGTGAACCATCTCAGGAAGTATGTACCTCAGCTGGCAGAGAAAACGCAGCCATTGAGAGATGTGAGAGATCTGATTGAGACCATGGTGCTTGTGCTTGGGAAACACATGGCCACTGATGTCGTCCTGTCGATGGTTCCCCAGAAAATTAATTAGAGAGAATAATTTCAGTTGAGACTCCTTAGTTGTAAGACAATGACACAACAACAATACTGTTATGCAGTGAAAGAAAGAGAAATGTGTTTCATACTGAGTTGACAGTAAAACAAAAAACAAAAAAAATGTTGTGTTAGTGAATGTATACTGCCCTCTAGTGGAGGGGGTCAGTTGTTGTACCTACTAACTGTGTGTGCATGTTTCAGTAAATGTTTCAAACATCTTTATTAACCTGGAGTCACCTCATCTTATTTTGGGTCATTAGGTTACAACCAATGACTTAACTGTAAGATACTTAAATGCTTATCTTCACTTGGATATTTACACTGAAAAACACACGTCCTTACATCAGAAAACTTTATTTTTTTTTAAGAATTCATGTTTGCCTTTCATTGTTTTTTTCTAGATTCATGGAAATTTCCAGTTGCTCTATCATTTGCTGCTGTCCTGCTGATCGCCATAATACTCTTTCTCCTACGCTACTTCAGGTGAGCGGCTTCTTTTGCAACACGGTATATTTGCTGTGCACCTTAAACTAAACATCCTTGTTTTTCTTAACACTCTTAAAACAATGTTCAGATGCCTCCAGCGTTGCTATCAAAGTTATTCAGCTCTGGTGAATGCACTAATTAACATTACTTCTTTTAAATCTCTCATCCGAACATAAGGACATGAAGTTGTTGAAAAATTAATCATTTTGAATATTCGATAAAGGATATTAAAGTGATTTTGCCTCAGTTGTGAAAGCATGTACATCCTGCCTATGCTGCTGTTCAAGCTTGTGAAGAAAAACATGGCACAGATCAAGGCACGGCCCCAAAAAGGATAGTGATCAGGTTCTGAGAGACAGTTCTATGAAGATTAGAGGACTAGATGCTTTGGAGCTCCAGGAACAGGCTAGTATTTAAAAAGAGCTGTGTCAGTGTCATCTTCACAATCGTACTTAAAGATGTACGATCACATGTGACGCTTGTTATTGTTAAATGTTAAGTGCGAACAGATTTTATTTTTGAAAACATGCATGCCTATTGGTAGACAGGTAGTGAGAGAAATGGATGTAGAGATGAGAACGTTTGAAGAGTATTCAGAGGGAGTATAAAGGGGTCGAGGGGATGGGATGAAAAGGGTCATAGGGATAAGAGAAAGGGGGATGAAAATGAGTAAAGAGGATGGGATGAAAAAGGGTTGATGGGAAGACTTGAAGGGGGCACGAGATGGCTGATGATAGAGGAACCTTGGGATTGAGACTCAGGGTGAGGACATATCTCAGGAAGCTTTGCATCCTTATCCAGGTTCTGTTAATGAAAGGTTGAAGAGAAATAGAGAGAGAAAGAGATAGGGTTAGGACACAGTTGTCTAGGTAAGCATGGGAAATTAGAATGATATGGGGGTGGTCTCCAAACTTAAGTTTATATTAACTCCATTTATTTTGTATTTATGTTTATTTTCTCATCAGAAGACTGATGCACTTGAAACAAAGATCAGAGATTGAACAGACACCAGTCGGCAGAGAAGAGGTGAGAATTAAATAGTACCAGTAAGTACAGGCCAATACGTAATTATTCATTGAAACCCCAATTCCACATCCCTTCTTTCACATTATTCCATGTGTACCCACGTTAAGTCACGGTGCAGTCCTGGCTGGACATGGCTTGGACATTTTACTGACCTCATGCTACTGTGCTGTAAAAATCTTATTTACTGGCCTTAGTCCTCTGGAGTTAATTATGTCTGTGATCAGCAATGCAATTAAAATGATGTTCTCTTGTCCATGTGGTCTACAGACTGATGAAATTCACTATGCCAGTGTACAGCTTGCTACAACCCAGGAAAACCAGGTCTACTCCAACTTCACATCAGCTGATCTGCGCAGATATGAAGAGGATTGTGTTTACACGGCAGTCAGACCCAGCAACCGCAGGTGAGCAGCTCTTCACAGGAGAGAATATCTGTTGTTGTGTTATCTGACAAAACTTTTTTAAATACAACTACATACCGATCAGGCATAACATCATAAACCACCTTCCAAACATTTGTAATTCATCAGAAAATGGACATGGACCTTCTGAGGGTGTCCTGTGGTGTCTGGCAATAGGGTGTTGTTAGTTGGGGGGGCAGCAGAGACCTCATGGTCCTGCTTTTCCTGTCCTTCCACTTCCTTGTTTTTGTTCTCTCCCTATCACCTCATTAGGCTCATTAGGCTCACCTGGGCAGGAGACTGGTGGGACCACCTGATCCAGCTGCAGCCAATCACCAATCAGTGCTCTTTAAAAGGATTGCTGTGACTTCCCTCCAGTGCAAGATAATTTCACATTAGTTGGTCTGTGCCAGCATTTGAACTGAAAGTTTAGAGAGGGAAACCTCCTGTTGTGAGAATTTGTTCAGTTTCTGTGTCTTTTTCTTCTTCATGTGACTTCCTTCCCTGGAGTTTTCAACTCCTGTAGTTTGCCTTCTTGAATTTTTGTTTTTGTATTCTCCTGCCTTAGCTTTAGTAATAAACTGGATTTTGTTAACTTTACTTGAGCTCTAGGTCTCTTGCATTCTGGGTCTGACCTCTTGCTAGACAGTGTTCACATTGAGGCTGGGATCAGACTGGAACCATTTAACTGTGGTTTGTTTTGTGTGCATACAGGGAGGTGTTTACCTGATCTAACCAGAACTAAACATTTGGAAAATATGTTGTGTATTCAATAGGTGCATGTTTGTACAAGACTTATGTAGTCAACATTAAAGAAAACCCATATTCTGCATGATACTAATGATGCTCTTAATGAGGTAGTGGAGGGTAGTTCAGTGAATCTCAACTGTAGCAGTGATGCAAACTACACCTGGTACAAGGAGAACCAAACACTGATTAATGGATCAGAATCAATTTATCATTTAACCTCCATCAGTTCTGAAGACAGAGGGACCTACTACTGCAAGTCTGAGAAGTCTGTACTCATGTGATTGTTGCTTAAAGCCCAGATGAATGAGATACTAACTTTTACTTTAGTAATGCTACCAAGAAAACTCACTTAATGCTACAATAATCTCCAGTTGAACCTCCTATTGAAAGAGACTCCAGCCATCAGGGTATACTGATTCTATGAAGGGGTGTACATGGTCTGCACTAATTGTCCAGCCATCACAATTTGTCTTGTTATGTTATGCCTGGCCCGTGTATATTAGGTTTTGAGTAATACAGATGCAGAGAAAGATGAATTCTTCAAAAAATAAACATGTTGAATCGAACGCTTGAACTCAAACCTGTAGTTTGGACATAGTTGCAGTTACCCTTTTACTGCAGCAGAGGACAACAATATGCAAAAAGTTGAGGAGTTCAGCTGTAAATAAACAGGTTTATGATGATAAAGATTTTGAACAGTCACTTCATGAACAAAAATGTTTTGTTCTAATTTGATTTTCTCTGTTAACAATTACTCATGATGATAAAACTTTCCACTCTAGAAAATGAAATAGTTATAACCATGCCCTATATAATTCTTTTCCATCCCTTACCTATCCTTAAAGGTGTGTCCTAAAACTGCAGGTTAGCAGCGGGTCATTGATCCACCGTACAACGGCCTGTTTAGCCTTTTACATAAGGATGGATGATAAAGGGATTTGTTTGAACATCCAACAAAAAGGTTAATTCCTCGAGGCTTCGGTGATACCGTGGTCGTGTAGGACATCTAGTGGTCAATAACATGAAGTGCTATCTAGATATATTCACACATGTCACTTATTGGTTCATGAATCATTTGGGATTTGATAGGCCATTTCTCATAACTGTTCAACTACACTACGTGGTTTATTGCTTCGAGCTGACATGAATGAAGATTCAACAACAGCGTCAGGACAGATCTTCATCATCACTGATAGCAGAGCTGAACAGAGTAGGTGTTTATTACAGTCATGTCATTTATGTCATGACTCCATCTCTCATATGATTTATGTTTGTTGTACTGTTTTTATGTCATTGATCAGATGATTAAAAGACAGACGGACCAGTGTGTGATTGTACATGTAATAAATGCCTGACTTCTCTTTACAAGATCTCAATTTCTAACGAATTTCACAACCATAATAATTATCAGTATGCTGCCTCCCGTGGTCCTGATGCTAATTCCTTTGTTTCTATTGAATCAGTGGATAATGTGAAGCAATGTTCGGTATTCAGGAAAATTTGTGAGCTGTTAGGTTTGGAATCATGGGTGGTATTTTAATTTTGTGAATAAGAGGATGTGTTTGTCATTGGATTCAACATAGAAACATTCACAACAAAAATGTAGTAGCAAGTGAGAGAGGGAACCACAGCACCTGACAAGAAACAGGTGACGACTAAATTGTAGCTGAATAATCCCCTCACACACACAAAAAAAAAAAAAAAAAAAAAAAAAAATGCCATTATAACATATCACCAAACGGTAGAGTTCAAAATATCACTAGTAAAGGATATGGCTGCAATTCCCTCTCCTGCAGCAGAGGGCGAAAGTTTATTAGTTGTTGAAGATTTCTGACTGGTCCTGTGACACTTAAGGCTGCAGGACCTGATAACATCTGGGGGACGTGTCCTAAAGACTGGACTGAAGAACTGAAGGAGATGTTCACAGACTTTTTATCATCTTCCTCCAGCATGTGGTGCCAACCTGTCTTAAGATCACCAACATCATACCTGTACAGAAAACCCCTACAGACCTCTCTGATTTTCACCCTGTGGCTCTCACACCTATGATGAAATGCTTTCAACGCCTGGTAATGCAACACATAAAGAAATGTCTCCCTGTAGATCTAGATCCACTACAGTACTCATACAGAGCCCACAGAGCTCCAGAAGATGCAACTACCACCATGCTCCACCTCTCACTGTCACACCTTGAGCAGAAGAAGTGAACCTTGCAAATGACAACATGCACCCCTAATGATTGATGGATCTGCTGTAGAGAGGACCAGTAGTGTGAAATACCTCGGTGTCCACATTGCTGATGACCTCACATCACCCTCCACAGACTCAGGAAAACCATCCTCCCCACCTCATATTTCATCCCAATCCTACAGAGGTACTGTGGAAAGCATCCTCCACCCACAGTTTCACCTCCTGGTTTGGCAACTGCTGCGAAAATGTAAATAAAAAGCAGTTGAACAGAACTGTGAAGACAGCCAGCAAGATCATCTGTGGTCCACTTCCCTGCTTGTTGGAAGCAGCACTGCGTCCATGAAGCCACGTCCAAGAAGTGTCTTTCCTCTGGATGATCAACGGACTGCCCCCCCCTCCCTGAAATGCACCCTCACTGACCCCAACCTCCTGACAGTTAAACCACTGATAAAATAAATGAATAAAGTGGACTATAATAGTTGGACTTTAAGGTAATTAAGATTTAAAAAAAAAAAGAAAAATGAAAAAAAAAAAATTGACGCTTTGCAAATTCATGCTCTGGGCCTGATTAGACACCGTGCAGGGTTTTTGGCCTGTGGGCTGTATGATTGACACGTCTGGTTGCAGGTGAGTTCTGGATGAAGATGAAGCTGATGATGGTTCTGTTCAATTCAATTCAAGAAAAAGATACATACATCAAGCTGAAGGAAACACATAGAATCTAATGATATAACACATAGCTGATGATCGTATGTGACAGTTTGTGAGTATAACAGGAATCATGGGCCGGTTGGTGAATTGTTCATCTGGTAGGAGTGGACAACTGGAGGAGGCCATGAAGACTGGGCAGATGTAGTTTATGGAGCTCCACAGGTCGATACACAGACTCCAGACCATGAAGACTGGGCTGGTTGATGAGGCCACAGCAGCAGATGTAGCTTAGAACTCCACAGGTCAGATATTCCGCACTCCAGACCAGAGACCCTCACAACAAGATGGAGGGGAGGGGAAGGGAGAGAGTGAGACACAGTGATTAGTAACAGAAAATAAATTATAAGAGATAGAAAATAAATTATAAATATTAGAGGGCAGGAGCCAGAGAAGAGAGAGGAGAGGACATGTCCTCAGTGCATCTTCCCCTGCAGCCTAGGCCTATAGCAGCATAACTAAGGGATGGTTAAGTCCAGCACTAACTATAAGCTTTGTCAAAAAGGAAAGTCTGAAGCCTGACCTTAAAAGTAGAGACGGTGTCTGCCTCCAGAACCCAAACTGGGAGCTGGTTCCACAGGAGAGGAGCCTGATAGCTGAAGGCTCTACCTCCCTTCTACTTTTAGAAACTGTAGGAACCACAAGTAGACTGCACTTAGAGATCGTAGTTATCTGTTGGGAGAATATGGTTCTATGAGGTCTTTCAGATATGATGGAGCTAGGCCTTTCAGGGCCTCGTATGTAAGGAGGAGGATTTTTAAATTCAATTCTAGATTTTTATATGGAGCCAATGAATGAAGCAAAGCTCCACACTGCCTCCTTCTGGCCAAACTGAAAAACTCACAATGTATTACAAAAAAAGTCTTGTGGTATTACAAAGAGACAACAATCGGCCATTATGGCTCATTTTTGAAAATCTCTCTGAGAGAAATACTATTGGCACAATAAAATGAAGCAAAATTACATAACTTTAAGACTTTAACTACATTAGGAACACGCCAAATAAGAAACACGACATGATGTTTATTTCATGTTTTACTGTGTCACCTTAAAGCCACACAATCATGTAGTGTAGTCAAACAGTAATGTGAATGGTGAATCAAATCCCAAACGATTCATGAACCAATAAGTGTCACATGTGAATTTCTCTTCTGTCTAGATTGCACTTCATGTTATCCACCACTAGATGTCCTACTCGAACACGATGTCACTGAAACCTCGAGTAATGAACCACTTTTTGAAGCTTCAAACTAAACCTCGATCATCCATCCCTACATAAAAGTAGAGTCTGACATAAACTGTTCCACATGAAATGTTCATCGTAACACAATCAACCATGTCTTTACTGATTAAAACTCCTCAGTTTAACTTGACAAGAAGAGAAAACAACACAAACAGTGAGATCACACTGTCACAACACATCATGACTGTGTATGTTAATTACTGACATATTTGACTTAATATGCAAAACAATAATCATGGAATTATTTAAAAACCTAAAGCTAAATTCTCTCTTGATTACAGGGAGATTACTGACAAATGAGACAACTGTTCACTCTCACACATTATTTTTAGAAGAACGAAACTCTTGAATCATTGACACTTCTTCACCACAGCGACAGGATGGAGAACAGAGTCTGCCTTCAGGTCACATCCTTCTTTGTGAGCACATTCATGTTGCTCCGTTCAGACACTAGGTAACCGTAGTGGATGTTATTTAACAGCTGATGTGTTTTACCTGCAGACACAGCAGAGAGAGGAGCCACCAACATGAGGTTTAAAGTAGCAGAAGCTGGATTTGTCGTCTTCCTTCTCTCCTCATCAGGTACTTTGAGTTTCTGTTTTTCACATTTCACTGAAGCTGTAGCTGCTTGTTGTAGTGAATAAATACTTCCTGTTAGAATGAACACAGACATAAACCAGACTGTTAAACTCTGTGAAATATTGGTTTTAATTCTGTTACTGCAGAGCTGATTATTGAGTTAAACATGAGATTCTTTAACGTTCATCATTCAGTTGATTTATTATTGATCATGAAGTCATTAAATAATTTCAAATCACCTTCAATAATTCAACATGTCTCTGATATGTACATGCAATAAATGTATCATTACAATTATCATTTATCATGAAAAGAAACACAAGTTATACTGTGTGAAAGGAGTTCACACTGCACTTCACGCAGCAATGTAAAAAAACAAAAACTACTTTCATTTCTATGTCACTTCCTTTTTCTCTGAACTTGTCCTCTTCCGTTTGTCCTCTTCAGTTCATCTGTCTCATGTCTCTCATGTTAAATCATCACTGTTCCTTCACTGCATCCTCAGAGAGTGTGACGTCCTGCCTCAGCTCACGTACACATTAACTGTAGAAATCATATTTTTAAAGCACAACAGTTAATTGTGGTCTCTGATGTTCTCTGTGTTCCAGTGGTACTTGGTCAGACTGATCATGGAGTGACTTACTCTTCTACTCAGATCTGTGCTGTAGAAGGATCAACAGTGGAAATAAGCTGCAGCTACACGTACCCATCCAGAATAAATGACAACGTCACCGTGGTTGAAAAAGCTGTATGGTTTACTAAAATGGAAGGTGGTGAACCTGTGGATCTGATGACAGAGGCAGAGTTTTCAGGTCGTGTTCAGTATCACTGTGATGAGAACAAGTGCACTCTGAGAATCTCAGACCTTAGAGAGAAAGACTCAGCTGAGTACAAGTTCAGATTCACAACAAACCAACCAGGAGGGAAATATACTGGTTCACCTGGAGTCACTCTGACTGTCTCAGGCAAGAATTTCTCCTCCACATATGTCAGATGTGAAACATGTCATTACTGTTACTGAACTATTGATGACTGTGTTTATTTAATGGGTGACAACAGTTAAAATGATATTTCTCTGTTCACTTCAGTTCTCCATGTAGAGGTCAATAAAAGAGATCCAACATCATATCCTAGCTGGGCAGTGGTGAAGTGTCAGAGCAGGTGTCGTCTATCTGATGATTCCTACGTCTGGTACAAGAATGGAGTGAACATGAAGAAAGACATTGATTCAATTAACGAACAGTTTGATTGGGAAGACAGTGTTTCCTGTGCTGTTAAAGGATCTGAGAAGTTTCCCTCTCCTCCACAATGTGAGTTTACTTCAGTCTTCCACTAACTCAGTGTCATCTCTGAACCAACCATCAGTGTCTATGTTTCAGAAAACCACACTTCCTCTTCCTCTTCTCTTTTTTGATCTCTGCAGGGTTAGGTTTAAATGCTATTCAAATCATTTCTTCTTCTTCTTCTTTCAGGTGTCCTTCATCAAACCTGCTACAAAGTGACTTACACTGACAGAAGCATCTGTGCCATCAAAGGTTCATCAGTGGACATTTCCTCCACATACAGTCATTATTATTCTGTTGTGTCAAAGTTCTGGTTCCGTTCTGATCGTAGTCGTCAGCGGATGAATCCCTCACAGCCTGAGGACCTGAGTAAAGACTCCAAGTATTCAGGTCGTGTTCAGGTCCTTGAACCAGAGACAAGAAGATCCACTCTGAGAATCACTAAGCTGAGAAAGAGTGATTCATCTGAGTATCACTTCAAATTCAAGACACGATGGTTTGAATGGAGAAGTGTTTTACCTGGAACAACTCTGACTGTCACAGGTACTGATGAACTCTAACTGTGTAGGTGGATGTATCTGTGCATTGAGTATTTAAACAGATGTGACATTACTGTTGTGTTGTCATGTGCAGCTCTGCAGGTGCAGGTGACCAGAATAATATCAGTCCATCAGTCTCAAACTGAGGCAGAGCTCAAGTGTCTCAGCAGCTGCAGTCCAGCTGGTCGTCTTTACGTCTGGTTCAAGAACCAACAGAGAATCAGGACACAGCAAACTTCTACTTTGACAGACAACTTTTCTCCTGGAGACACAGTCTCCTGTGCTTTCAGTGGACATGAGGATTACCGCTCTCCTTCAGTCTGTGAGTTTACTTCACTCTGGCTGTCATACCTCTACTAGACACTGTATCATACTGGACAGTTATTTTGGGTGTTTTACTTCAGAGAGACACTGATCTTGACATATTTCTAGAAATGAAGTAAACTTGCACAAACTGCGCGATGTAACTCTCAAGATTAACATCAGGTTTGCTTTAAAGTGTTTGAGTTCCACTTTAACTGACAGAAAAACCTTCAGAAACTTCACGTTACAACAACATAATAATCTCCATCTATCTCCAGATCCTTCAAAGCTTCCCTCTGTATCAGTGAGTCCCTCTGGTGAGATAGTGGAGGGTAGTTCAGTGACTGTGACCTGTAGGAATGATGCTAACCCAGCAGCTAACTACACCTGGTACAAAGGTAACCAACCACTTCCTCTGGGACCAGGAGGTATTTATCATTTCACCTCCATCAGCTCTGAGGACACAGGGATCTACTACTGCAAGTCTGAGGATCAACAGACTGTGTCTGTATTCATAGACGTCCAGTGTAAGTAAACATCAAAAGATCTGTTGTCAGCTTGATTTAAAAGTTAAAGATGATACAGTTGGAGTTCAGACTGTGATCTTTCAGTACAGCTAAAAATGACTGAGCAGCTTCTCTCTATATTCTCCTCCAGATGCTCCAAAGCTTCCCTCTGTATCAGTGAGTCCATCTGGTGAGATAGTGGAGGGTAGTTCAGTGACTCTGACCTGTAGCAGTGATGCTAACCCAGCAGCTAACTACACCTGGTACAAGGAGAATGAAGACTCACCAAAAGCTTCAGGACAGATCTTCACCATCACTGACTTCAGGCCTGAACACAGAGGGAGTTATTACTGTGAAGCCCAGAACAGAAGAGGACGTCATAACTCCATCACTTTATGTCTGATTGTTGTAGTAGGTAAATAAACATTAAAATATCAGTTTACTGCATCAGAGATTATCAACAAGTCACTACAGAGAAAACCACGAGTAATTCTAAAACAATAACATCTCCTGTCAGTTTTTTTTTATAGACTGGTCTGTTTTCCTTCGATCAATCTAAACAACCAACTCTATTACTGAGACACAAAGACCTCATATCAGTGTTTGTCCATTTGTAGGAAAATTACCAGTAATACTGAATGTCATCAGATTAACTTTGGTGGTGCTGGTGCTGATTCCTCTGCTTCTTTTGATTCTGTGTATGAGGTAAGTCTGTTTCTTTTTTTTTTATTTTACATTTCAGTCATTTACTTTTAGATTTGTATTTATTCGTCTTATTTCTTGGATTCCATCCACGAAGAAGAAACTCTTCAGCTGTGGGACTGAACCAAATGAACCTGTGGAGGCTATAGAGGTGAGAGAGATCAGAGCATGTGAACAGAACTGATTATTAACCATATACTGAACTGTAGATGTGAACTGTACCACAGAACAAATCCAGGAAGTCATTTGATCAGTGTAAACATCTTTGAATATTTAATGTTAAGTCCTGATAATAAAATAAATAAATACAGCACATGGTTAAAACAAGTGAAGAGTGAGAGTACTAAGAAATATCTTCTTTTTACAGATGCAACAAAACCTCAGACATGACTCTTCTATTTCAAAGTAGAAGTTATTCTAAGATGGCACATAGGTGTGGTGGTTAACACTGATGCCTCAACACGAGAAGGTCTGGGTCTAGGTTTGAGTCCAGGTTCAGCTCTTTCTGTGTTGCATGGTGGTGACTCCATAGATCAGACTAGTTTGTTCAGCACAACCCACAGATACTCACCTGGGAATTTGGAGGCCATGTCATCACAGCAAACTCAAACTAATTGTCTAGCCATCACAATTTGTCCCTCGTTAAACTCACTGAAATCCTCATATTTGCCCATTTGTTCTGCTTCTAACTTTGAGGACTAAATGTTCACCCACCCACTAACAGGTGCCATGATCAAGAGAGATGATCTGTGTTATTTACTTCACCTATAAGGGGTCATGATGTTATGCCTGGTCTGTGTATATTATACATTTAGGTTCTGAGTAATTCAGAGAGAGAGAAAGATAAATTCCTCAAAATAAACATGTTGAACAGAAAGCTCAAACTCAAACCTGTAGTGTCGACATCGTTGCAGTTCCATCTCACTGCAGCAGAGGGCGACAATATGCAAGAAGTTGTGGATTTCAGCTGTAAATAAACAGTTTTATGATAATAAAGATTCCTTAATAAACATAATGTTTTGTTCTGATGTTGTCTTTCTTCACAATTTCTCATTATCATGATACAACTTTCCACTCTGTGCATTAAGTAATTATAACCACGCCCCATATCATTCTATTACCATCTCTTACCTATCCATAAAGGTGTGTCCTAGTTAGCAGCGGGTCATTGATCCACCATACAACGGCCTGTTTGAACTTTTATGTAGGGATGGATGATCGAGGTTTAGTTTGAAGCTTCAAAAAATGGTTCATTACCCAAGGCTTCAGCGATACCGTGGTCGAGTAGGACATCTAGTGGTCAATAACATGAAGTGTAATCGAGAGGGTTGGATTCACACTTATCACTTATTGGTATATGAATCGTTTAGGATTTAATTCGCCATGCACGTTACTGTTCAGCTACACTACATGGTTGTATGGCTTTGAGCTGACATGAAGACTCACCAAAAGCTTCAGGACAGATTTTCACCATCACTGATAGCACACCTGAACACAGTGGGAATTATTACAATGAAGCCCAGAACAGAAGATGATGTCATAACTCCATCTCTCGTATGATTTCATATTATCATATTAATCTTCCACAGGGCATTTTAGATAAACTTTAAAGAAAGTTCATTGAGGAACTTGCTTCATATTCGAGGTTGATGATATTAATCAGATGAGTAAAAGACAGACGACCAGTGTGTGACTGTAAATGTGATAAATGTCTGACTTCTCTTTACAAAATCTCAATTTCTAAAGAATTTCACAACCCTAATATTTCTTACTCCACTGGTCAGATATTCAGCACTGCAGACCAGAGACCCTCACAAGAAGATGGAGGGGAGGGGAAGGGAGAGAGTGAGACACTGCTGTTAGTAATAGAAAATAAATTATAAGAGATGGAAAATAAATCATAAATATTAGAGGGCAGGAGCCAGAGAAGAGAGAGGAGAGGACATGTCCTCAGTGCATCGTCCCCCTGCAGCCTAGGCCTATAGCAGCATAACTAAGGGATGGTTAAGTCCAGCACTAACTATAAGCTTTGTCAAAAAGGAAAGTCTGAAGCCTGAACTTAAAAGTAGAGACTGTGTCTGCCTCCAGAACCCAAACTGGTTCCACAGGAGAGGAGTCTGATAGCTGAAGGCTCTACCTCCCAATCTACTTTTAGAAACTCTAGGAACCACAAGTAGACCTGCACTTAGAGATCGTAGTGATCTGTTGGGAGAAGATGGTTCTATGAGATGTTTCAGATATGATGGAACTAGGCCTTTGAATTCTAGACTGAATGAATGAAGCAAAGCCCACACTGCCTCCTTCTGGCCAAACTGAAACACTCACAATGTATTAGAAAAAAAGTCTTGTGGTATTAAAAAGAGACAATCTACCATCATTGCTGATTTTTGAATATCTCTCTGACAGAAATGCTATTGGCACAATAAAATGAAACAAAATTACATAACTTTAAGGCTTTAGCCAACTACAATTAGACACGCCAAATAAGAAATATGACATGATGTTTATTTCATGTTTTACTGTGTCATCTTAGAGCCACACAATCATGTAGTGTAGTCAAACAGTAATGTGAATGGTGAATCAAATCCCAAACGATTCATGAACCAATAAGTGTCACATGTGAATTTCTCTTCTGTCTAGATTACACTTCATGTTATTAGCCACTAGATGTCCTACTCGAACACGGTGTCACTGAAACCTGAGTAATGAACCACTTTTTGAAGCTTCAAATTAAACCTCAATCATCCATCCCTACATAAAAGTAGAGTCTGACATAAACTGTTCCACATGAAATGTTCATTGTACCACAACCAACAGCTTTACTGATTAAAACTCCTCAGTTTAACTTGACAAGAAGAGAAAACAACACAAACAGTGAGATCACACACTGTCACAACACAACATGACTGTGTATGTTAATTACTGAAATATTTGACTTCATATGCAAAACAATAATCATGAAATTGTTTAAAAACCTGAAGCTAAATGCTCCCTGATTACAGGGAGTTTACTCACAAATGAGATGACTGTTCACTCTCACACATTATTTTTAGAAGAATGAAACTCTTGAATCATTAACACTTCTTCACCACAGCGACAGGACAAAGAACAGAGTCTGCCTTCAGTTCACATCCTTCTTTGTGAGCACATTCATGTTGCTCCGTTCAGACACTAGGTAACCGTAGTGGATGTTATTTAGCAGCTGATGTGTTTTACCTGCAGACACAGCAGAGAGAGGAGCCACCAACATGAGGTTTAAAGTAGCAGAAGCTGGATTTGTCGTCTTCCTTCTCTCCTCATCAGGTACTTTGAGTTTCTGTTTTTCACATTTCACTGAAGCTGTAGCTGCTTGTTGTAGTGAATAAATACTTCCTGTTAGAATGGACACAGACATAAACCAGACTGTTAAACTCTGTGAAATATTGGTTTTTATCTCTGTTACTGCAGAGCTGATTATTGAGTTAAATATGAGATTCTTTAACGTTCATCATTCAGCTTATTTAAAGTGGAAACGTTTCAGTCATTGATCAAGCAGTGAAGATACCAACTCATATTTATCAAATGTTCCACAATTTCAATGAATTCAGTCACTGTGTCGTTTTGTAAAGATAATTCATTGATTAAAATGTTTTATAGAATATTTATTATTGATCATTAAGTCATTAATATAACTTCAAATCACCTTCAGTCATTCAACATGTCTCTGTCATGTATATATTATAAATGTATCATTACAATTATCATTTATCATGAAAGAAACACAAGTTATACTGTGTGAAAGGAGTTCACACTGCACTTCACGCAGCTATGTTAAAATACTACTTCTATTTCTATGTCACTTCCTTTTTCTCTGAACTTGTCCTCTTCTGTTTGTCCTCTTCAGTTCATCTGTCTCATGTGTCTCATGTTACATCATCACTGTTCCTTCACTGCATCCTCAGAGAGTGTGACGTCCTGCCTCAGCTCACGTACACATTAACTGTAGAAATCATCTTTTTAAAGCACAACAGTTAATTGTGGTCTCTGATGTTCTCTGTGTTCCAGTGGTACTTGGTCAGACTGATCATGGAGTGACTTACTCTTCTACTCAGATCTGTGCTGTAGAAGGATCAACAGTGGAAATAAGCTGCAGCTACACGTACCCATCCAGAATAAATGACAACGTCACCGTGGTTGAAAAAGCTGTATGGTTTACTAAAATGGAAGGTGATGAACCTGTGGATCTGATGACAGAGGCAGAGTTTTAGGTTCGTGTTCAGGATCACTGTGTTGACAACACAAGTGCACTCTGAGGAAATCTCAGACCTTAGAGATGAGAGACTTAGCGAGTACAAGTTCAGATTCACAACAAACCAACCAGGAGGGAAAAGTACTGGATCACCTGGAAAGTCACTCTTGACTGTCTCAGGTAAGAATTTCTCCACCACATAGGTTCAAATGTGAAACATGTCATTTATGTTACTGACTATTGATGAATGTGTTTATTTAAGGTAATGGGGTGACACAGTTAAAATGACCATTTCTCTGTTTACTTCAGTTCTCCATGTAGAGGCAAGAAATATTTCGTCAATTTTATCCTCGCTGGGCAGAGGTGATGTGTCAGAAGCAGGGTGTAGTCTATTTGGCTCGTTCCTACGCGGGTACAAGAATGGATTGAGAACATGAAACAAAGACACTTATTCATTTGAACAATCCCTTTGAATATGGAGACATTGTTTCCTGTGCGGTTAAAGGTTCTGAGAAGTTTCCTCTCTCCACAATGTGAGTTTACTTCAGTCTTCCACTAACTCAGTGTCTTCTCTATCATCCTCAGTGTCTATGTTTCAGAAATACCCACACTTCCTCTTCCTCTTCTCTTCTTTGATCTCTGCAGGGTTAGATCGAATGTATTTCAATCATTTCTTCTTTTCTTTATTTCAGGTGCCGGTTGATCAATCCTTGTAACAAGTGGGACTTACACTGACAGAAGCATAGTGCCTTCAAAGGTCATCAGTGAACATTTCCTCCACTTTCAGTCATTATTATTTATTCTGTTGTTGAGTCAAGTTCTGGTTTCAGGTTTGATTGTAGCTCGTCAGTGGATGATCGTTCACAGCCTAAGGACATGAGAAAAAGACTCCCAGTATTTCAGGTGTGTTTGGTCTTGAACCAGAGTCTAAGAAGTTCCACTATGAGAATCACTAACCTGAGGAGAGTTGATGTCATCCTGAGTATCACTTCAAATTCAAGGATCACGACGGTTTGAATGGAGAAGTGTATTACCTGGGACAACTCTGACTGTTCACAGGTACTGATGACTCTAACTGTGCTCGGTGGTTTATCTTGTGCATGGAGTGTTTAAACAGATGTGACATTACTGTTGTGATGTATTGTTGCAGCTCTGCAGGTGCAGTGTGCCAGATTAATATCAGTCATCAGTCTCAAATGAAGGCAGAGCAAGTGTCTCAGAAGCTGCAGTCCCAGCCTGGTCGTCTTTACGTCTGGTCAAGAAGAACTCCAACAGAGAATCAGGGACACAGCCAAACTTCTACTTTGGACAGGACAACTTTTCTGGAGACACCGTCAATCCTGTGTTTCAGTGGACTATGAGGATGACCGCTCTCCTTCAGTCTTGTGCGTTTACAGATCACTCTGGCTGTCTTACCTCTACTTGACCACTGTATCATAATGGACAGTTATTTTGGGTGTTTTTTTACTTCAGAACTCATCTTAATATATCTCTTGGAGGGGATGTAATGTTGCACAAACTGCAAAATCTAACTGTTTAAGGATTAATATCTTGTTTGCTTTTAAAGTGTTTCAGTTCCCTTTAATGACGGTTGTATCTGGCTTCAGTAACTTCAGAAGCATCACACCATAACAACATAACCCATCTCCATCTTTACTCCAGATCCTTCAAAGCTTCCCTGTCTGTCATCAGTGGGAGTCCTCTGGTGAGATAGTTGGTAGGGTAGTTCAGTGAATTACGACTGCTAGCAGTGATGCTAACCCAGCAGCTAACTACACCTGGTACAAAGGAAACTCCAACCACTTTCTCTGGCGGTCCAGGACTGGGTATTTATCTTTTTCACCTCCATCTGCTCTGAGGGACAGAGGATCTACTACTGCAAGTCTGAAGGAGCAACAGTCTCTGTGTGGTCTGTATTCACTAGCGGCCAGTGTAATTAAACATCTAAAGTTCTTGTTGTCAAGCTGGACGCTTAAAAGTTGAAAGATGTTACAGTTGGGATGGTTCAGACTGTGATATATCAAGTACAGTTAAAAATGAACTGAGTAGTTTACTCACTATATTCTCTTCCAGATCCTCCAAAGCTTCCCTCTGTATCAGTGAGTCCATATGGTGGAACGATGAGATGGAGGTAGTTCAGTGACTCTGACCTGTTTGAGTGATGCTATCCATGCAGCTAACTACAACCTGGTACAAGGAGAAATGAAGACTCAGCACAAGCTTCAGGACAGAACTTCAACCATCACTGACTTCAGACCTGAACACCGAGGGACGTTACTACTGTGAAGCCCAGAACAGAAGAGGACGTCATTATCTCGCCTTACACCTGTATTTCATAGCATGTTAAGTGTTTTGTTCTTTAGTGAATGTATACTGCCCTCCCACCTGTGGAGTGGGGTCGTCTGTTGTTTTGTACCTACTATACTCGTGCTGCACGTTTTAGTAGTAAGTTCCAACTCACTGTTGACCGGTTTGTTCGCCTTCTCTTTCATTTTGGGGTCATTAGGTCACAATAATGACGTAACATGGTGTGGTTTTTTTTTTTTTTTCAGGATGTGTGTTTGCTATTAGATGGGACGATATTTGCAGATTTTATAAGAAGTAATTCCAACTTTTTGGCGAGCAACAAACTGTTGGTGTCAGCTTGTTAAGTAAGACTAGAACGGAAAGAAGCTAGTTGGAATGATACAGGAATCCACACCCATCAGGGAAATTTGACATTCTTGAACCCACAGGCGGAGTGCCCAGTGCGAAGGAAGCCACTGTGACTCTGGTACCTTGTCATCGAAGTTCATGATAAAAAGCTATCGGAGAAGCTTCAAATGTATGCAGAACTCAGTCTGGAATCAGCCGTTACTTGTGCACAACAGAAAGAGTGACAAAGCAACAAGTACTAGACACGAATACAAATGTTCATTTTCAGTAGAAAAGTTATGCTAAGAACAAAGATAAAGTGTAAGTGCAATCCAGCTGGACAGCGCCCGCGACGTAGAAATCAACAAGGTTCCTGCTCACGGATTGAAAACTGTAACAGTTAGAGGTGATTACACCACGAGGTGTGCAAGGGAACAGAACAGTAGGAGGAATTTTGAAGTGCCACCAAAAATTCATTCAAGAGGAGATGCATTTTTGTGCTCCGTTTTAACTCACTTAGACACTTGTTCAGGGTGGGGTGGACAGAATACTAAAGATAGATAACAGCTCAAGATAGACACAAAGGGCCAGAATAACAGTTCTCCACTGACCTCAGAGTATATTGCTTGTAATGCTTTCTGAACCATTGCAGTGGTGCTCGGACAAAGTCTTATATGGTGATTTTGATGATTCTGCCTCAAGTGCTTATGCTTTTGCTATCCCTTCTCAGCACCACAACACTTCAAACTGAGGATGAAAATAATGGAGGGCTTGGATGTGCTGTTGCAGATGGATGATGATGCTGGTCTATGCTCAGACAATCCATGATGCTCACACTTTAGAATTGGGCTTAAAAGACTGTAGGGGGCAAATGGGAGAGTGCTTTCTGAGAAATGTGAATTTTCCAAAAATTTCCAAATTCCTGTGTCAGTTTATCAACGCTGCATGGCTTCAGAACTGATCCAAAACAAGTGCTGTTATGAGCGGTTGTGACGATTTCCTGGACATGGGTGAAACCATACTCAGGGAAGTATGTACCTCAGGCTGGCAGAGAAAACGCAGCATTGAGAGATCTGAGGAAAAAAATGTGTGGACATGGGGAACAAACCCCTAGAACAGCTTTTTGCAACATTATAACTGAGTCTCAACAGGCAGTTGTGTTTGCCTGGGGACAAAACTCCAACAAAGGAAACCTATAGGAATGCCACCTGGATTATTACGACCATGGCGCTTGTGCTTGGGAAAACTTGGTCCACTGATTTCGTCCTGTCGAGTGCTCCCCAGAAAATGACAATTAGAGAGATAATATTCAGTGGGGAATCCTTAGTTGTAAGACAATGGAAAACAACAAGATTACTGTTATACAGTTGAAGAAGAGAAATGAGTTTCATACTGAGTTGACTGTAAAAACAAAGAAATGTTGAATTGTGTTAGTTGAATGTATACTGCCCTTCTAGTGGAGGGGGTCAGGTTGTTGTACCTACTAACTGTGTGAGCATGTTTTCAGTAAATGTTTCAAAATCTTTATTAAACTGGAGTCACGCTCATCTTATTTTTGGGTATTAGGTTTACAACTAATGATTAACAGTGAGTTATTAAATCCTTATCTTCACTTGGATATTTACACTGAAAAAAAAACAACGTCCTTACATCAGAAAACCTTTATTTTTTCAAAAATTCATGGTTGCTTTTCATTGGTTTTTTTCTAGATTCATGGTAATTTCTAGTTGCTCTATCATTAGCTGCTGTTCTGCTGATCGCCCGTAATACTACTTTCTCCTTACACTGCTACAGGTGAGCGGGGTGGTTCTTTGCAAACACGGTATATTTGCTGTGCACTTTAAACTAAACATCCTTGTTTTTCTTAACACTCATTAAAAACTATGTTCAGATGCCTCCAGCGTTGCTATCAAAAGTTATTCAGTCCCTGGTGAATGCATCATATTAACATTACTCCTTTTAATTCTATCATTCCGAAATTAAGGACATGATTTATTGAAAAATTAATCATTTTGAATATATCGCATAAAGGATATTAAGTGATTTTGCCTCAGTTGTGTTAGCATGTACATCCTGCCTAATGCTGCTGTTCAAGTTGTGAAGAAAAATAACATGGCAAAGATAAGGCACGGTCTCCAAGAAGGTTAGTGATCAGGTTCTGAGAGACAGTTCTATGAGAGTAGTTTACTAGATGCTTTGTGAGCTCTGGAACAGGGCTTAGTATTTAAAAAAGAGGCTGTGTCAGTGTCATCTTCACACATCGGTACTTAAAGATGTTACGTTCACACGTGACTCTTGTTAATGTTCTATGTTAAGTGAGAACGATTTTATTTTTGAAAAAAGGCATGCCTATTGGTAGACAGGTACTGAGGGAAAGGAAAATGGTTGTAGAGATGAGAAGGTTTGAAGAGTTTCAGAGGGAATTTAAATGGGTCGATGGTGGATGGGATGAAAAGGGTCATAGGGAAAAGAGAAAGGGGGTATTGGAAAAAGCGGTTGATGGGAGACTTGAAGGGGACACAAGTCGGCTGGTTGATAGAGGAATAAAACACTGGAATTGAGACTCGGGTGAGGGACATATCTCAGGATGCTTTGCATCCTTATCCAGGCTGTAATGAAAGGTTGAAGAGAAATAGAGCAGTGAGAGGAAATTTAGGTAGAGATAGGGACACCTGTTAGGTAAGCATTGGGAAATAGAATGATATGGGTGTGTCTCCCATAACTTAGTGATATTAACTTCATTTATTT
Organism: Mugil cephalus; assembly: GCF_022458985.1. Lineage (NCBI taxonomy): Eukaryota > Metazoa > Chordata > Actinopteri > Mugiliformes > Mugilidae > Mugil > Mugil cephalus. The sequence goes on from NC_061771.1 coordinate 28,217,824, forward strand.
TGTATTTATGTTTATTTTCTCATCAGGAAGACTGATTTGCAACTTGAAACAAAGATCAGTGATTGCACAGACGACCAGTCGGCAGGAAGAGGTGAGAAATATGTAATAGTACCAGTAAGTACAGGCCAAATACGTATTATGCACTGCAACCCAAATCCACCTCCCTTCTTTCACATTATTCAATGTGTACCCACGGTTTAAAGTACGGTGCAGTCCTTGGCTGGACATGGCTTGGACATTTTACTGACCTCATGCTACTGTGCTGGTAAAAATCTTATTTAATGGCTTTGTATTCTGGGAGTTAATTATGTCTGTGATCAGCAATGCAATTAAATGATGTTGCTCTTGTCCTTGTGGTCTACAGACTGAGGAAATTCACTATGCCAGTGTACAGCTTGCTAACAACACCAGGAAAACCAGGTTACTCCAACTTCACATCAGCTGATTTTGCGCAGATAAGATACGAAGGGATTCGTTGTTTACACGGCAGTCAGACCCAGCAACCGCAGAGTGAGCGTAGCTCTTCACAGGGAGAAAAGCTGTTGTTGAGTTATCTGACCAAAAAACCTTTTAATACAACTTACTTACGTCAGCAAAAAATTTTATGACCACCTTCCGAATATTTGCGGTGGTCTCCTTGTGTCTCCAACAACGGTTGTGCACTGAATGGACAGTGGGACCTCGTGGTGTCTGGCAATAGGGTGTTGTTATTTGGGGGGCGGGGCCTTGTGGATCATCCCACAATGCACTTGATCAGTTTGGGATCTAGGGAATTTGGAGGCCAGCGTCATACGCCTTGTGACCTCTACCATGTCAAGTGTTTACCAGAAGAACATTGAATTGTTTACATGATGCTCAATCTTATTCACTCCAGTCTCAGTGGTCATAATGTGGTGGATATGATCTGTGTTATTTATATATTGCATGAGTTTTGTTTTCATTAGTTCTCCTAAGATCTTGTTTTCCAATTTTGTCATTTCCTTCTAGATACAACCCGGTCAGGCAGCTGTGGAGGACCGGCGTACTTACAGCAGGGTTGATAAAAAGCCCAGAGTGTGAAGAACATCACGAGTTCTGCAGAGTGTGAGATTAAAAGACATTCATTCAGACTGACACGGCCAAGATTAATGCTGCAATATTTCATTTATACTTTTTTACTTTGGATGACCAGCCTAACAACTGGAAATACATATTGTCATGGTCCCTCTTTTCCAGTGCTTCACACTTCCTTGTTTTTTTGTTCATCTCCCTTATCACCTCATTAGGCTTCACCTGGGCAGGAGACTGGTGGGACCACCCTGATCCAGCTGCAGCCAATCTCCAATCGTTGCTCTATAAAAGGATTGGTTACTGTGACTCCCTCCAGAGCAAGATATTTACGTCACTGGTTGTGCCAGCAAGAGTTGAATGAAGTTTAGAGAGGGAAACCTCTGGTTGTGGAGAATTTGTTCAGTTTCTTTGTTTTTTTTTCTTTGTGATGTGACTTCCTCCTGGAGTTTTCCTAACTCTGTAGTTTGCCCCTTATTGAATTTTTGTTTTTGTGTTCTCCTGCTTAGTTGTTGTAATAAACTGGATTTGTTAACTTTACTTGAGCTCTAAGGTCTCTTGATTCAGGGTCTGACCTTTGGCGAGACTAGTGTTCACATTGAAATGGCTGGGAATCAGATTGGAGCATTTAAACTGTGGTATGTTTTGGGTGGAACAGGGAGGTGTTTACCTGTCTAAACCAGGGGGGGAACTAAACATTTGAAAAATCTGTTGTGTATTCATAGGTGCATGTTTTGTACAAGGACGTATTTGTTAAGTCAACGTTAAAGAAAACCCATATTCGGCATGATACTAATGGTTTTGCTCTTAATGAGGTAGTGGAGGGTAGTTCAGTGAATCTTCAACTGTGTGAACTGATGATGCAAACTACCACTATAACAAGGAGAACCACAACACTAATGGATCGGAATTCAAATTTATCAATTTAACCTCCATCAGTTCTGAAGACAGAGGGACCTACTACTGCAAGTCAGAGAAGTCTGTAATCATGTGATTGTTGCTTAAAGCAAGATGAATGAGGAGACGAACTTTTACTTTAGTAATGATACCAAGAATAACTCACTTATGTTAACAATACCCTTCCATGTTGAACCTCCTATTGAAAGAGACGCCTGCATCAGGGTTATAATGATTCTATGAGCAGAGTACATGGTTCTGCACCTTATTGTCAGCCATCACTATTTGTCTTTATATGTTATGCTGGCCCGTTGTTATATTAGGTTATGAGTAATACTGATGCAGAGGATAAAGATGAATTCTTCAAAAAATAAACACGTTGGATCGATTTCAAACTGTAGTTTGGACATAGTTGCAGTGTCCCCCTTTTTACTGCAGCCAGAGGCGACAATATGCAAGAAGTTGAGGAGTTCAGCTGTAAATAAACTGGTTATGATGATAAAAGGATTTTAAACAGTCACTTCATGAAAGACAAAATGTTTTGTTCTACTTTGTTTTCTCTGTTAACAATTTACTCTCTTGGTCGTGATGATTTTAAAACGTTCCACTCTTGCAAATGAAATTAATTCTAACCATGCCCTATATAATTCTATTTCCAAACCTCCTTACCTATCATAAAGGATGTGTCCCAAATCTGCATAGTTTAGCAGACGGTCATTGATCCCCAAAAAAAGGCTGTTAAGCCTTTTACGTGGGATGGTTGATAAAGGGATTTGTTTGAACATCCAACAAGCAATGGTTAATTCCTGAGGATTCAGTGATTACCGTGGTCGAGTAGGACATCTAGTGGTCAATTTAATATGAATAGTGCTATCTAGATATATTCACAAATGTCACTATTGGCCCCCCCCTGGCTTCATGGATCATTTGGGATTTGATACGCCATGCTCATCACTGTTCAACTACACTACTTGGTTTATTGGTTCGAGCTGACAAGAATGAAGATTCACCAACAGCAGGTCAGGACAGAATAGTCATCTATCACTGATAGCAGAGTGAACAGAGAGTAGGTGTTATTCAGTCATGTTCATGAGTCATGACTCCATCTTCTCTATGATTTCATGTTTGATGTTACTGTTTTTATTGTCATGATCAGATGAATTAAAAGACAGACGACCTGTGTTGTGATTGTACAAGTAATAAATGTCCTGACTTCCTCTTTCCAAGATCTCATATTTCTAACGATTTTCACAACCATAATCATATCAGGTATGTTGCCTACGGTGTGGTCCTGATGCTAATTCTTTGCTTTCTGTTTGAAACAGTGGTTGATGTGAGAGCGATGTTCGGTTTTCAGGAAAACTATGTGAGCTGTTCAGGTTGGAAATCATGGGTATGGTATTTTTTAATTTTGTGTAATAAGAGGTGTGTTGTCATTGTGATTCAACATAGAAACATTCACAACAAAAATGTAGTAGCAAGTGAGAGAGGGAACCACAGCACCTGACAAAGAAACAGTGTGGACGATAATTTGCAGAGCTGAATAATCCCCTCACACTCACACAAAAATAAAAAAATAATTAAATAAATAGCCAACATAACATATCACCAAAACGGTTAGAATTCAAAATATCATAGTTTGGAACGATGGTTGCATATTCCTCTCACCATGCAGCAAGAGTGCGAAAGTTTTTTTGTAGTGGAAGATTTTCTGACTGGGGCCTGTTGACACTGAATGGGGGGGGGGAGTGTTCACAGACTTTTTATCATCTTCCTCCAGCATTGGTGGCAACTGTCTTAAGATCACCCACCATCATTACTGTACAGAAAAAACCCCTACACAAAACCTCTCTGATTTTCACCTGTGGCTCTCACCCTATGTATGAAATGCTTTTCAACGTTCTGGTAATGCAACACATAACGAAATCTCTTCCCTGTAGATCTAGATCCACTACAGTTCTCTTTTCAGAGCCCACAGAGCTCCAGAAGATGCAATCTTTCCACCATGCTCCACCTTCATGTCCACTTGAGATAAGAAGTGAACTTGCAAACAAACATCATGCACCCTAATGGATTGATGGACTTGCTGTAGAGAGGACCAGTAGTGTGAAATACCTCAGTGTCCACGGTTGCTGATGACCTCACATCACCCTCCACAGACTCAGGAAAAAACCATCCTCCCCACCTCATATTTCATCCCAATTACAGAGGTACTGTGGAAAGAATCATCAACCTCAGTTTACCTTATGGTTTGGCAAATGCTGCGGAAATTGTAAATAAAAGCAGTTGAACAGAAACTGTGAAGAAAGTCAGCATGGATATCTGTGCTTCCACTTCCCTGCTTGTTGGAACCAGCAATGCGTCCATGAAGCTCCCGTCCAGAAGTGTCTTGTCCTCAGGACATGATTCATACGGACGTCCCCCCTCCCTGAAGAATGCACCCTCACTGACCCCAACCTCCTGTACAGTTTAAACCACTGAATAAAAATAAAATGAATAAAGTGGACTATCAATAGTTGGAGGGGGACTTAAGGTAATGAGATTTAAAAAAAAAAAACAAAAAATTAGCTTTTCAATTCTATGCTCTGGGCCGATTAGACACCCTGGAGGGTTTTTGGACTGTGGGCTGTATGATTGACACGTTCTGGTTGCAGGTGAGTTCTGGTATGAAGATGAAGTGATGGATGGTTCTGTTCAATTCACTTCAAGAAAAAGAGACATTACATCAAGCTGAAGGAAACACATAGGAATCTAATGATATAACACATAGTGATGATCTTTTGTGACAGTTGTGGTTTGTGAGTATAACTAGGAATCATAGGGCGGTTGGTGTAATTGTTCATCTGGTAGGGAGTGGACACCTGGAGGGAGGATATGAGACTGGGCAGATGTAGTTTATGGAGCTCCAAGGGTTCTGATTACCACTGCACTCCAGACATGAAGACCTGGGCTGGTTTGTGATCGGCCACGACCAGCAGATGTAGCTTTAGAACTTCCCAGGTTCAGATATCAGACTCCAGACCAGAGACCCTCACAAGAAGATGGAGGGAGAGAGGGAGGGGAAGGGAGAGAGTGGAGGACACAGTGATTAGTAACGAAAAATAAATTATAAGAGATGGACAAAAATATATAAATATTAGTGGACGGAGGCAGAGATGAGAGAGGAGGAGGGAACATGTCCTCTGTGCATTGTCCCCCTGCAGCATAGGCCTATTAGGCTGCTTATACTAAGGGATGGTTATGTCAGCACTAACTATATGCTTTGTCAAAAGGAAAGTCTTGAACCTGACCCTTAAAAGTAGAGACGTTGTCTTGCCTCCATAACCCAAACTGGTTCCACAGAGAGATGGAAGCCTGATAGCTGAAGGCTCTACCCTCCATCCATACTTTAGTAAAATCTAGGAACAACAAGTAGACCTGAACTTAGAGATCGTAGTGATTCTGTTGGGAGTAATATGGTTCTATTTAGGTCTTTAGATATGATGGAGCTAGGCATTTCAGGGCCTTGTTATGGTAAGGAGGTGGATTTTAAATTCAATTCTGGAGCTTTTATTGGAGCCAATTGAATGAAGCAAAGCTCCACACTGCCTCCTTCTGGCCCAAAACTGAAACACTCACAAATGTGATCATAAAAAAAGTCTCTGTGATATTAAAAAGAGACAACAATCGGCCATTATGGCTCATTTTTGAAAATCTCGTCTGAGTGAAATGCTATTGGCACAACATTATGAGAGCAATATTACATAAACTTTAAGGCTTATTAACTAAAATTAGACAAGTCAAATAAGAAAAAGACATGATGTTTATTTCATGTTTTACTGTGTCACCTTAAAGCACACAATCATGTAGTGTTGTCAAACAGTAAAATGTGAATGGGTGAAATCAAAATCCCAAAACGATTCATGAAACCAATAAGTGGTCACGTTTGTATTTCTCTTCTGTCGAGATTGCACTTTCATCTTATCCACCATAGAGGTCCTTCTCGTACACGATGTCACTGAATACCTCGGAGTATTGAACCACTTTTTGTGAACGCTTTCAAACAAACCTTGATCCATCCATCCCCAATAAAAAGTAGAGTCTGTCATAAAACTGTTACACATGAAATGTTAATCGTAACACACAACCGCTTTACTGATTAAAACTCCTCAGGTTTAACATGACAGAAGAAGAGAAAACAACACAAACAGTGAGAACACACTCTGTCACAACACAACATGACGGAGTATGTTAATTACTTGACATATTTGACTTAATATGCAAAACAAATAAATCATGGGAATTATTTAAAACTTAGAGCTAAATTCTCTCTTGATTTACAGGGAGATTACTGACAAAGGAGATGACTGTTCACTCTCACACTTCTATTTTTTAGATGATCGAAACTCCATTTACCATTGACACTTCTTGGTTCCACTGCCACTGGGACTAAGAACAGAGTTTGCCTTTCAGAACACCATCTTCTTTGTGAAACACATTCATGTTGCTCCGTTCAGACACTAGGTAACCGTAGTGGAGTTATTAGACAGCTGATGTGTTTTACCTGAGACACAGCAGAGAGAGGATGCCACCCACATGTAGCTTTAAAGTAGCAGAAGTGGATTTGTCGTCTCCTGTGTCTCCTCATCAAGGTACTTTGAGTTTCTGTTTTTCACATTTCACTGATGCGTAGTGCTTTGTAGGTGGTTGTGAATAAATTACTTCCTGTTAGAATGGACACGAGAACATAACGCCAGACTTGTTAAACCTCTGTGATAATATTGGTTTGATTTCAGTTACTGCAGAGACTGATTATGAGTAGTTAAACATGAGATTCTTTAAGATTTCTTCATTCAGCTTATTTAAAGTTGAAACGTTTCGTCATTGATCAAGTAGTGATGGGATACCATCTCATATTTATCAAATGTTCCCCAATCTCAATGAATTAGTCACTGTGTCGTTTTGAAAGATAATTCATTGATTAAAATCGTTTTTAATAGAAGTATTATATTATTGTTCATCAAGTCGATTAATTTAAACTTTCAAATCACCTTCAGTCATGCAACATGTCTCTGTAATGTATATATTATAAATGTATCATTACAATTATCATTTATCATGGAAAGAAACACCCAAGTTATAATGTGTGAAGGAGTTCACATGCACTTCAAGCAGAGAAATGTAAAAAAACTACTTCTAATTTTAAACTTCACTTCCTTTTTCTCTGAACTTGTTCGCCTCTTCCGTTCATTCCTCTTCAGTTCTTTCGGTCTCATGGTTCTATCATGTTAAATCATCACATTTTCATTCAGGCATCCTCAGGAGTGTGACGGTCCTCTGCCTCAGCTCACGTTCACATTAACTGTTTAGGAAATCATATTTTTAAAGCACAACTAATTAATGGTTGGTCTTCTGATGTTCTCTGTGTTCCCAGTGGGTTCTTGGTCAGACTTGATTCATGGATGACTTACTCTTTCTACTCAGTTCTGTGCTGTAGGAAGGGATCAACAGTGGAAATATGCAGAGCTACACGTACCCATCCAGAATAAATGACACGTCACGTGGTTGAAAAGCTATTTGGTTATACAAAAATGGTTAAGGTGGTATGAACCTGTGGGATTGATGACAGACGCAGAGTTTCAGGTCGTGTCAGGTAATCACTGTGATGAGAACAAGTGCACTCTGAGAATCTCAGACCTTGGAGAGAGAGACTCAGTGAGTACAGTTCAGATTCACAAGCTCAAACCAACCTAGGTGGGAAATATACTGGATTACCTGGAGTCTCTTGACTGTCTCAGTTAAGGAAAACTTCTCCTCCAATATGTCACATGTTGAATCATGTCATTACTGCTTACTTGAACTATTGATCAATGTGTTTATTTAATGTGTGACAACAGGTTTAATTTGAGATTTCTCTGTTCACTTCAGTTTCCATGATAGAGGCCAAGAAACATCTTCAGGATCAAAGGTGGCAGAGCTGCAGTGTCGGCGCAGGGTGTCGTCTATCTGCTCGTTTCCTACGTCCTGGTACAAGAATGGACGTGAACATGAACAAAGGCACTGATTTCAGTATTATAGACAATACTTTGATTGGGGATAGGACGTGTTTCCTGTGCAGTTAAAGGATTTGAGAAAGTTTCCTCTCTCCACAGTGTGAGTTTACTTCAGTCTCTCCACTAACTCAGTTGTCATCTCTGAACCAACCATCAGTGTCTATGTTTCAGTAAAACCACATTCTCTTCCTTTTCTCTTCTTTGTCTATGTGGGGTTTGGTTTAAAATTTTGCCTATTCAAATCATTTCTTTTTTTTCTTCTTTAGGTATCCTTCATCAAACCGAGCTACAAAGTGACTTACCCACTGACAGAAGCATCTGTGCCGTCAAAGGTTAATCAGTGGACATTTCGTCCATATACAGTCATTATTATTCTGTTGAGTCAAAGTTCTGGTTCAGTCTATTGATCGTAGTGTCTGTGGATGAATCCTACAGCCTGAGGACTGAGTGAGGACTCCCAGTATTCAGTCGTGTGTTCAGGTCCTTGAACCAGAGGGACATAGAAGATCCAATCTGAGAATTCACTAAACTGACAAGAGTGATTCATCTGTGTATCACTTTCAAATTCAAGACTCGATGGTTTGAATGGAGGGAAGTGTTTTACCAGGAAACAACTATGACTGTCACAGGTACTGATGAACCGCTCTAACTGTGTAGGTGGATGTATTGTGCATTGAGTATTTAAACAGATGTGACATTACTGTTGTGTGGTCATGTGCAGCTCTGCAGGTGCAGGTGACCAGAATAATATCAGTCCATCAGTCTCAACTGAGGCACAGAGCTCAAGTGTCTCGCAGCTGCAGTCCAGCTGGTCGTCCCTCTTTATGATTGGTTCAAGAACCAAAACAGAGAAGAATCAGGTTACACAGCAATCTTCTACTTTGACAGACAACTTTTATCCCTGGAGTCACCGTTCCTGTGCTTTCAGTGGACATGAGGTTTACCCGCTCTCTTCAGTCTGTGAGTTTTACTTCACTCTGGCTGTCATTACCTCTTCTAGACACTGTCTCATACTGGACAGTTATTTTGGGGTGTTTTAATTCAGACACTTCATCTTAATATATCTCTGTTGAGGAAGTTATTCTTGGCACAAACTGCGCAATGTAACCTTGAAAATTCATGTTCTTGCTTATTGTAGTTTTTCAGTTCTCTTTAATTAATGTTCCCTCTGCAGGGAAAAATATCAGAAGATCACATTATAATTACATAATAATCTACATCAATTTTCCAGATCTTTCATATGGCTTCACCTCTGTATCAGTGATTCCTCACGGTGGAAGACTAGGGAGGGTAGTTCAGTAGACTCGACCTGTAGGAATGATCTAACCCAGCAGCTAACTAAACCTGGTACAAAGGTAAACAACCACTTCTCTGGGACCAGGAGGTTATTTTTCATTTCACCTCCATTCAGCTCTCGAGGACAGAGGGATCTACTACTTGCAAGTCTGAGGGTTCAAACAGTCTGTGTCTGTATTCATTGACGTCCAGTGTAAGTAAAATCAAAAATGATCTGTTGTCAGCTTGATTTAACGTTAAAGATGTTACAGTTGGATTTAGACTGTGATCTTTCAGTACAGTTAAAAATGATGAGTAGTTTCGCACTATATTCTCTTCCAGATCCTCCAAAGCTTCCCTCTGTATCAGTGAGGTCTATCTGGTGAGATAGGGCAGGGTAGTTCAGTGACTCTGCCTGTAGCAGTGATGCTAACCCCAGCAGCAAACTACACCTGGTACAAGGAGAATGAAGGACTCACCAAAAGCTCAGGACAGAATTCACCATCAGCTGGGGACTTCAGACCTGAACACAGAGGGAGGTTATTACTGTTGAAGCCCAGAAACAGAATTGGACGTCATAATCCACGCTTACATCTGACTTTCATCAGCAAGTAAGTGTTTTTGTTAGTGAAATGTATTTACTTCCCACCAGTGGAGGGGGTCAGTTGTTGTACCTACTAACCACATGTGCACGTTTTAGTAAAGTTCCAAGCATCGCTGTTGACCCGGTGTCGCCTCTTCTCATTTTGGGTCATTAGGTCACAACTAATGACATAACATGGTGTCAGGAGTGTGTTTGAATTAGAAGGAACCTGTGTTGCAGATTTGCAAGAAGTAACTTCCAACTTTTTGGCGAGCAACAACTGTTGGAGTCAGCTTGTTAAGTAAGACTAGCACGGAAAGAAGCTGGTATGGAATGATACCAGATTCCACAACCATCGAAAATTTGACATCTTGAAACCAGAGGAGTGGCCCAAGTGGAAGGAGCACTGTGGCTCTGGTACTTTGTCGTTGGAGTTCGTGATAAAAAGCTATCGGAGAAGCTTCAAATGTATGCAGAACTCAGTCTGGAATGAGCCGTTACTTGTGCACAACAGAGTGAAAGAGTGACAAAGCAACAAGTACTAGACACGAATACAAATGTTCGTTTTCAGTAGAAAAGCTGTGCTAAGAACAAAGATAAAGTGTAAGTGCAATCCAGCTGGTCATCGCCTGCGCACAGTAAACAACAATGTCCTGCTCGTGATGAAAACTGTAACAGTGAGAGGTGATTACACCAGAGTGTGCAGGAACAGAACAGTAGGAGAAATTGAAGTGCCACCAAAAAGTCATTCAGAGGAAGATGTTGCATTTTCGTGCTCAGTTAACTCACTAGACTCTGATTATGGGTGGGTGACAGAACTAAAGATAGAAAACAGCTCAAGATAGACACAAAGGCAGACATAACAGTTCTCCCTGAATCAGAGTATGTTGCATGTAAAGCTTTCTCCCCATTGCAGAGGTCTGACAAAGTCTTATATGGTGATTATGATGATTCTGCCTCAAGTGCTTATGCTTTGATATCCCTTCAGCACCACAACACTTCCAACTGAGGATGAAAATACTGGAGGAATGGAGTACTGTGCCAGATGGATGATGTGCTGGTCTATGCTCAGACAATCCATGATGCTCACCTTTAGAAAGGGCTTAAAAGACTGGAGGAGAATGGAGTGCTGAGAAATGTGAATGTTCAAAAGCCAAATTCCTGGGTCAAGTTATCAACGCTCATGGCATCAGAACTGATCCAAAAAAGTTAAGAGCGGTTGAGACGATTCCTGGACATGGTGAACCATCTCAGGAAGTATGTACCTCAGCTGGCAGAGAAAACGCAGCCATTGAGAGATCTGAGAAAAAAATGTGTGGACATGGGGACAACCCCAGCAACAGGCTTTTTGACAACATTACAACTGAGCTCAACAGGCAGTTGTGTTTGCCTGGACAAACTCCCAACAAGGAACCATAGACTGCACATGAGATTAATACGACCATGGTGCTTGTGCTTGGGAAACACATGGCCACTGATGTCGTCCTGTCGATGGTTCCTCAGAAAATTAATTAGAGAGAATAATTTCAGTTGAGACTCCTTAGTTGTAAGACAATGACACAACAAGAATACTGTTATACAGTGAAAGAAAGAGAAATGTGTTTCATACTGAGTTGACAGTAAAACAAAAAACAAAATTGTTTTTAGTGAATGTATACTGCCCTCTAGTGGAGGGGGTCAGTTGTTGTACCTACTAACTGTGTGTGCATGTTTCAGTAAATGTTTCAAACATCTTTATTAACCTGGAGTCACCTCATCTTTTTTTGGGTCATTAGGTTACAACCAATGACTTAACAGTGAGATACTTAAATCCTTATCTTCACTTGGATATTTACACTGAAAAACACACGTCCTTACATCAGAAAACTTTATTTTTTAAGAATTCATGGTTGCCTTTCATTGTTTTTTTTCTAGATTCATGGAAATTTCCAGTTGCTCTATCATTCGGTGCTGTCCTGCTGATCGCCGTAATACTCTTTCTCCTACTCTGCTTCAGGTGAGCGGCTTCTTTTGCAACACGGTATATTTGCTGTGCACCTTACACTAAACATCCTTGTTTTTCTTAACACTCTTAAAACAATGTTCAGATGCCTCCAGCGTTGCTATCAAAGTTATTCAGCCCTGGTGAATGCACCAATTAACATTACTTCTTTTAAATCTCTCATCGAAATAAGGACATGAAGTTGTTGAAAAATTAATCATTTTGAATATTCGATAAAGGATATTAAGTGATTTTGCCTCAGTTGTGAAAGCATGTACATCCTGCCTATGCTGGTGTTCAAGCTGTGAAGAAAAACATGGCAAAGATAAAGGCACGGTCCCAAAAAGGATAGTGATCAGGTTCTGAGAGACAGTTCTATGAAGATTAGAGGACTAGATGCTTTGGAGCTCCAGGAACAGGCTAGCATTTAAAAAGAGCTGTGTCAGTGTCATCTTCACAATCATACTTGAAGATGTACGATCACATGTGACGCTTGTTATTGTTAATGTTAAGTGCGAACAGATTAGTATTTTATTTTTGAAAACATGCATGCCTATTGGTAGACAGGTAGTGAGAGAAATGGATGTAGAGATGTAGGATGGTTTGAGAGTATGCAGATGGGAAATGTAAAGGGGTTGAGGGGATGGGATGAAAAGGTATAGGGAAAAGGAGGAAAGAGGGGATGAAAATGAGTAATAGTGGTATGGGATTGAAAAGGGATGTTTGATGGGAAGACTTGAGGGGGCACATGACAGGGCTGATGATTAGCAGGAACCTGGAGGGCAGACTCAGGGCGTCGGGGACAGGATCTCAAGGAAAAGACATTGTGCATCCTTATCAGGATCGTTAACTGAAAGGTTGAAGAGAACGAAAAGAGAGAGAGAGAGAGAGAAGTGAAATGTTACGTTTGTGATTGATATTGTTAAGGAAGCAGGAGAGAGGAGAGAGAGTTGGATGAGCGAGAGAGAGAAGAGATACGGGGTTTAGTGGACACGCGTGTCTAGTTAAGCATGCGGAACATAGAATGATAGGTGGGCGCGGGTTCTCCCAAACTTAAAGTTTGTAACTTACATTTATTTTGTATTTATGTTTATTTTCTCATCAGACAGATGATGTACTTGAAGACAAAGTTCAGAGATTGACAGACCCGTCGCAAGAGAAGGAGGTGAGAATTAAAGGTACCAGTAGTAGCAGGCCCATACGTAATTATTCATTGAAACCCCGAATTCTACCTCCCTTCATTTCCACATTATTCCATGTGTACCCACAGTAATGTCCCACGGGATGCTAGTCCTGGTTGGACATGGCTTGAGACATTTTACTGACCTCAGATTACTGTGCTGTAAAATTCATATTTACTGGCGCTTATTACTCTGGGAGTTAATTATGTTCTGTGAGTCAGCAATGCCATTAAAATGATGTTCTCTTGTCCATTGTGTGGTCTACAGACTGATGAAATTCACTTATGCCAGTTGTACAAGCTTGCTACAACCCAGGAAAACAGTGGTGGGTCTAAGACAACCTTCACATCAGACCATGACTTTGCGCAGATACGAAGAGGATTGTGTTTAACACGGCAGTCAGACCCAGCAACCGAGGTAAGCTGCTCTTCACAGGGCGAGAACAGCTGGTGTTGTGTGTATCTGACAAAAACTTTTTACTAAGAAACACAGACTTACGTTTCACGGCATAACATTATGACCACCTTCCAAAAGGTGTAATTCATCAGAAATGGACATGGAGCCTTCTGAGGGTTGTCTCGTGGTGTTGGCAATAGGTGGTTGTTAGTTGGGGGGGACAGCAAGGGCGGCTCTCTATGGATAATACCACAAGACACTTGATCAGTTTGGGATATAGTGATTTGGAGGCACAGGTCAAATGCCTTGTTTATGACCAATACCCAGGTTCAAAGAGTTTCCCAGCAGAATATCTGAAGTTGTTACAAGAGCTCAAATCTTATTCACACTCGAGTCAAGGAGTCATGATGTTTATGGACTGTCGGTGTATATTTTCAATATATTGACATTTTGGGGGAGGGTTTTTTAGTTTTCTTAGTCTCCTAAGATCTTGTTTACAATTTTGTCACTTTCTTCCTAGATCAACGAGTCATGGCTGCTGCTTCTGTGGGTAGGACGCAGTGTGTACAGCAGGTTGAGAAAAACGCACAGAGTGTGAAGACATCCACGGTTCTGCAGTGTGAGATAAAAGACACATTAATTCACGGAAAGACTACGGCAAGTTTAAAGCATGCAAACATGTCGTTTATACGTGTGTTACTTCTGTGACCAGTACTAAACTGGAAACTTGTGTCATGGTCCTGTTTCTCTGTGTTCCACTTACCTTGTTTTTGTTCTCTCCACCGCATTATTACCTAATTGCGCAGTAGGGCTCACCTGGGAGGAGCATCGTTGGTGGGACCACCTGAGGAAAGCTGCAGGACATTCACAATCAGGTGTCTTTGTAAAGTTACGCATAGTGTCTTCCCTCCAGTGCAGACTAATTTCACTATTACTGGTCTGTGCCACAGCATTTGAACTTAAAATTTAGGAGGGATAACCTCCATGTGGTGAGAATTTGGTGCATAGTTTCTGTGTCTTTTTCTTATGCAGGGGATTTCCTTCTGTGTGTTGTCAGATCACGGTAGTGGGCACGCGTGCTTGAATTGTGGTTGTTTGTATTTATGTATCTATCCTGACTTAGTTGTGGGTTAAGAAAACGGGATAGGGGGTACATTGACTGGGTGGCTCTAGGGTCTCTTGCATTCTCAGGGGTCTGACCTATGGCCAGGACAGTGTTCAACATTGAGGCTGGGGTCATGACTGGAACCATTTAACTGTGGTTTGTTTTGGGTGCCCATTCAGGGAGGTGTGTACCTGATCCTAACCAGAACTAAAAACATTTGAAAATATGTTGTGTATTCAATAGGTGATGTTTGTACAAGACTTATGTAGTCAACATTAAGAAAACCCCTTATTCTGCATGATACTAATATGCTCGTAATGAAGTAGTGGAGGGTAGTTCAGTGAATCTCTAATAAGGTATCACTGATGCAAACTACAATTGTTATAAAGGTGAAACCATTACAGCTGATGATCGGATCAGAATCAATTTATAATTTTACCTACGCTAATCAGTTCTTGTATGACAGTGGGATAGATACGTATCTTGGCATAGTATGAGAAGGCCTGTATTCATGTGATTGTTGCTTAAAAGACCCAGATGAATGAAGGATACTAACTTATATCTTTAGTAATGATAACCAAGAAAATCTTTTGACAAGCAGTCATTTTATGATACACAATTACTCCAGTTGAACCTCCTATTGAACAGAGACTCCAGTCATCAGGTTTAAATATGAAACGACTTTTGATTCTAGGAAAGGGTGTACGGTCGGCACCCAATTGTAGAGCCAATCACAAATTTGTCTTGTTATGTTATGCATGGCCAAGTGTTTATTAGGTTTTGAGTAATACAGATGATAGGAACGATGAATTACGAAAATAAACATGTTGAATCGAAAGCTGAACTCCAAACCTGTTAGTTTGGGCATGTTGCAGAGTCCCCTTTTTACTGCAGCAGGGAGTCTATTGTCGGTTTTCCAATTTACTTCCATCCTACCGGGGCGCAATAATGCATGATCGAGTTGAGGAACTGCACTCTCACAGCAGCGACCTCACACTCCACCCCCACCACCCCGTTCTCCCCTACTGCCACTCCGCTAAAGAGAGATATATATCTAGACTCCTCACCCCTCCCCTTCCACACCAACCTGCTCTTTCCTCGCCTCCATCCTTCATTTGATTTTCTCTGGTAACTAATATACTCATTATGATAAAATTTACACTCTGCAAATCGAAATAGCTATTACCATTGTCCCTACGAGAATTCTATTTCCATTGTCCTGTACATTCTCACTTAATTGGTGTTGTCTAAAACTGCTGGTTTAGCAGGTGGGTTATTGATATGCCTGTTTATCGCCTTTTACATAAGGATGGCATGTTTAAAGGAGATTTGTATGAAGACATTCCAACACAAATGGTTCATTCCTCGTGGCTTCTAGTGATAGCTGGGGTCGAGTAGGGACATCTAGTGGTACGCAATATATGAAGTGCCATCATGATATTATTAAGATCACGTGATCTCTTACTTGGTTCCAATGACATCATTTGGGATTTGGTACGCCAGGCTACATTACCTCGCTCGACCGTACCATGTACGTGGATTTATTGCTTCGAGCTGACATGAATGAAGATTCAACAAATAAGCGTCAGGACAGATCTTCAGCTCATCACTGATAAAAAACAGGAGCCGGACAGATTGATGTGTATTACAGTCTATGTCATGATGTAAGGACTCACATCTCTCATTTGATTTATGTTTGATGTGGTACTGTTTTTATGTATTGATCAGTTTGATTTTAAAAGACATTGAACCGACCGTGTGGTCTGTGTGTGATTGTACATGTTTAAATGTCTGACTTATCTTTACAAGATTTCAATTTCTAACGGATTTCAACATCCATAATAGTTTATCCAGTATGTTGCCTCCCGTGGTCCTGATGCTTATTCCTTTGTTTCCTGTTGAAACAGTGGATGATGTGAAGCGTTGTTTCGGTTTTCAGGAAAATATGTGATCTGTTAGGTTGTGACATGGATGGTATGTTTAATTTTGTGATAAGAGGATGTTGTTGTCATTGGATTCACATAGAAAACATTCACAGCTACACAATAGAGTGCTCAGTAGCAAGTGAGAGAGGAGACCACCAGCAACCTCGACAAAGGCAGGAATAGGTGGACAGATAAATTGCTCAGCTGTGTATTAAGACCATCAACACACCTCACACTTCAAGAAAAATTAAAAAAAAAAAATAAATAAATACAAAAATGGCGAACAGAACATATCACAAACAGTAGAGTTCAAAAATATCACGAGTTGGGACATGGGTTGCAATTCCCTCTCCTGCAGCAGACGCGGCGAAAGTTTATTAGTAGTGAGTTTTCTAGCTGAGTCTGTGACTCTGGAGAATTCGAGGTCCTTGATAACATCTTTGAGGACGTGTCACTAAGAAGACTGGACTTTAGCTGAACAACCTGAATGTAGGTGTTCACAGTACTTTTCATCATCTTCATCCAGCAGTGGTGCCAACCGGCAGTAAGTGAAACCACACTAATCATACAATGCGAAAGATAAACCATAACAAGACTCCCTCACTTTGTTTGCACCCTGTGGCATATAAAAAATATTGTTGGAGATGCTTTCAAAACCTGGTAATGACAACACATTATAGAAGTATGTCTCACTGTTGATCTAGATCCACTATCAAGTACTACATGACAGAGCCACAATGAGTCTCATTGTGAGATTGCAACTTCCACTCATGGCTCCACCTACTCATCTTGTCACACCTTCTCAGCTGTAGAGAATGGGAAACCTTGCAAAACAACAACAGTGAACCCCTAATGATTTGGACCGGCTGTAGAAGAGGACACAGGTAGTGGGTAAATACCTCAGTGTAACATTGCCTGATGACCCTAAACATCACAAGTCACACACAGACTTCAAGGGAGATAAACCATACCGACCGCCACCTAGGATTTCATCCCAGTTCTACAGTGTTACTGTGGAAAAAGCATCCTCCACCTACAGGTCACCTATGGTTCTGGCATAGCTGGCTTGCGAAAATGGTAAATAAAAAGCAGTTGTTTTTGAAAGTAACTGTGACGACAGCCAGAACACAAGATCATCTGTGCTCCAGTTACCGGCTTGGTGGAAGGCAGCACGGACGTCCGATGAAGCCAAGGTCAAAGAAGCGTACTTTCCTACTGGATGATCAACGGACCTGTCCCCCCTCCATGAAATGCACCTTCTCTGACCCCAACCTCCGACATGTTTAAACTCACTGATAAGAAATAAATGAATAAAGTTGGACTATAATGTTGGGACCTTTAAAGGTATGAGATTACAAAAAAAAAAGAAAAAAAAAAAAAAAGAAAAAAGAACAGAAAAAAATTAAGCTTTTCAATTCATGCTATGGGCCCTGATTAGACGCCATGGAGGTTTTTGGCCTGTGGCGCTGTATGATGACAACGTATGGGTGACAGGTGAGTTCTGGATGGAAGGTGAAGCATGATGATGGTTCTGGTTTCAATTCAATTCAAAGAAAAAATGATACATACGTCAGCTGAAGGAAACACATAGAAGTCTAATGATTTTTGCGTAACTCATAGATGAGGATACTGAGGGGACTTGGTTGTGTGTATAACAGGATTTCATGGGCAGGTTGGGAATTGTTCAATCTGAGTAAGAAGTGGGACAACTGGAGGACGGCCATGAGACTGGGGCAGATGTAGTTTATGGTGCTACACAGGTCTGATTAACATAGACTCCAGACCATGAAGACTGGGCTAGGTTGATGATGACACACGACAGCAGATGTAGCTTTAGAACTCCTCAGGGTCAGTTGATGCAGACAATCCAAGACCACGAGACCCCTCACAACCAAGATAGAGGGGAGGGATGACGCGGAAAGAGGAGAGTGAGAACACAGTGGTTTGGTACAGAAAAATAAAATCATAAGAGATAGAAAATAAATCATAAACTTATTGAGGCAGGAGCCAGGAAGGAGAGAGGAGAGGACACTGGCCGGCAGTGCATCGTTCCCCCTGCAGCCTAGGCCGAGAGCAGGCGTAAATAAGGGCCATGGGTAAGTCTGCTACCTAACGCGATAAGCCGTTGTCATAAAGGAAAAGTCTGAAGGCTGACCCTTAAAAGTTGGAGAGACAGGTGTCTGCCTCTAGGAAACCCAAACTTGGGGCTGTGTTCCACAAGGGTGAGGAGCCTGAGGTAGCTGAAGCGCTCTAATATCCGTCTACTTTTGTACCTGTAGGAGCAACAAGTAGACCTGCACTTAGATGATCGTAGTGGAGCTGATCTGTTAGGAGAATAATGGTTCTATGGAGGTGTTGTAAGATTTGAGTGGAGCCTAGGCCTTTCAGGGAGCCTACGTATGTATGGAGGAGGATCTGATATTCAATTCTAGATTTTATATGGAGCAAATGAATGAAGCAAAAGCTCCCAACACTGCCTCCCTTCTGGCTCAAAAATGAAAACGAACAAAAAAGCATAATAAAAAAAGTCATTGTGGTATTACAAAAGAGACAACAAATCCGGCCACATTATGGTCTCATTTTTGAAAATCTCTCTGCTGAGAGTGAAATACTATTGAGCACAATAACATGAGAAGCAACAAGGATCATAACATGTAAGACTTTAACTACAAGATTAGGGGACACAGTTAAGAATAAGACAAACACGGGTACAATGATGTTTTTTTCATTGTTTTACTGTAGTCACCTTAAAAGCTCACAATCGGTGTAGTTGTAGTGGAACAGTAATTGATGGTAAAGAAATATACCCAATAACAAGATTGCATGAACCATAATGTGGGCACATGTGAATGTCTCCTTTCTGTCTAGATTGCGCTTCAAGGTGATTGACCACAAGATGTCACTACTCGAAACAACGGTGTCACTGAAACCTCCAATAAGTGAACCACTTTGTTGAAGCTTCAAGATGTTAAAACCTTGATCATCCATACCTACATAAAAGTAGAGTCGGTCATAAAAAGACTGTTCCACATGAAAATGTTTCATCGTAACACAACACAACCACGTCTTTTATGAGTAAAAGTCCCTCAGTTTAACATGGCAGAAGAGAAAACAACACGGAACGAGTGAGCCATTCACACCACTCTGTCTCAAATCACAACAGGGAATGTGTTTGTTAATGTTACTGAATAATGTCTGACCTTAATATGCCATACAATACAAGAATCTATGGATTTATGTTAAAAACTTATATAGCTAAATTTCTCCCTCTTGATTTCATGGTTAGATGTAGTGACAAAGTGAGAGACGGTGCACGCACACACATTATTTTTTGAAGAGGAAACTTGTTGAACAATTGACACATCTTGACCACGATGAGAGAGATATATATATAGGAAAAAAGAAACACAGAGTCTGCTCTTATGACCACATGGACTTCTTTGTGAGCACATGCATGTTGCTCACGTTCAGCCTACGGGGATACCGTAGATGGTAGGTATGTGAGCTGCTGATGTGTGTTTACCTGCAGTCACAGAAGATGAGAGGAGCCAACAAACATGAGGTTGTAATTGTAGCAGAGAAGACTGGATTGTCGTCGTACTTGCTTCCTCATCAGGTACTTGGAGTTTTGTGTTTTCACCTTTTCCACTGAAGCTGGAGCTGGCTTGGTTGTATGGGGATTTAAATGTACTTCCTGTTAGTAAGGGACACAGAACATTAAACCAGACTGTTAAACTCTGTGAAATATTGGTTTGACTCTGTTAACTGCAGCAGGTGATTGTTATTGAGGGAAAAATGTGATTCTTTAAGATGTCAATCATTCGAAGGTTATTTAAAGTTGGTAACGTAGCAGGCATTGATGAAATGTACTGAAGATAACAACTGCCATATTTATCATAATGTTTCACAATCTCAATGAGGTTTGTAGTCACTGGTCGCGTTGTGTAAAGATAAGTCATTGATTTTTAAAAATGTGTTTTATAGGATATTGTTATTGATCATGAAGTCAGTATATAAACTTCAAAATCAGCTGGCAGCCATTAACATTGTCTCTGGTCATGTTATAATTATAAATGTATAATTACAATTATCATTTATCATGAAAGAAACACAAGTTATTCTGTGTGAATGGAGTTAACACTGCACTTCACTCGCTATAGCAAAGTAAAAAAAAGACAAAAAAATACTTTCATTTCTATGTCATTTCCCTTTGTCTCTGTAACTGGTCCTCTTCGGTTTGTCTCTTCAGTTAATCTGTCTCATGTCTCTCATGGGTAGTATCATCACTGGTCCTTCACTGCATCCTCACGAGAGTGTGTCGGTACTGCCTCAGCTCTATCGTACACATTAACTGTAGAAGATACATCGTTTTTAAAGCACAAACATGTTAATTGTTGGCCTCAGATGTTTTCTCTGTTGTTACTGTGTACTGCGTCTCGCAGATGCATCATGAAGGGGACTTACTCTTCTACTCAGATAGTGGGCTGTAGACGGATCACAGTGGGAAATAAGCTGCAGATACACGTACCCAATCCAGAATAAATGACATCGTCTACCGTGGTTGAAAAAAGCTGTATGGTTTACTAAAATGGAAGGTGTTGATACCTGGGGATCTGATGACAGACGCAGATGTTGTTCTGGTCGTGTTCAGTATCACAGGTGTTGGAGAACAAAGTGCTCACATGCATGAGAATCTCAGACCTTAGAGAGAGTGCGAAGACATAAGTTATCAAGGCCAGATTAAATAACAGATAACTAACAAGGAAGGGATATATACTGGTTCACCTGGCTGTCACTTGACTGTCTCAGGGTAAGAGAATTTCTCCTCCACATTGTCAAATGTTGAAACTCATGTAAGTTTCTGTTATCTGAAGCTATTGATGATTGTGGTTATTGTAATGGGGTTGACAACATGTTAAAATGATAGTTCTCTGGATCTTCTTTCTAAGTTCATCATGTAGAAGGCCTCGATAAAGAGATTAATAATATGCGATACCTCGCATGGGCAAGACGGTGATATAGTGTAAGAGCAGGTGGTCAGTCTATCTGCTCGTTCCTACGTATGGTACAAGAATGGACTGAACATGAACAAAAAACACAGAGTCAATTCAACATATTCTTTGATTGGGGAGAACAGTGTTTCCTGTGATGTTAAGGAATTTGAGAGGTTCGACTGCTCGCTCCAACATGTGATGTTTACTTCGTCCTTAACTAACTCAGGGTAATATCTGAACCCAAACCATCAGTGTCTGTTTTCAGAAAAACCACATCTTTCTCTTCATTTTCTCTCTTTGATCTTCTGTGGACTGTTTAGGATTCTAAAATGCTATTCAAATCATTTCGTCTTCTTCACTTCGCTTGTCAGGTGTTTGATCAAACCTGCTACAAGTTGACGTAGCACTGACAGAACGCATAGCATCTGTGCTCCGCAATCGCTCAAGTTCATACAGTGGACATTTCGTTCCAAGACAGTCATTATAAGTTATTCTGTTGAAGTCAATGTTCGTGGTTCAGTCATGATCGTAGTCGTTCATTGTGATGAATCGCTCACAGCCTGGGGACCTGAGTAAAGATCATACCCAGTATTCAGGTCGTGTTTAAGGTCCTGGAAAAAACCAGATAAGCTAGGAGATCCTAGGCTGAAAGAATTCACTAACCGGAGAGAGAGTGAATTCTTCTGAGTATCGCTGTAAAATTGCTATGACACGAGTGTTTGTATGGAGAAGGGTTTGAACCTGGAAACAACTCGGTACTGGCAACAGTGTACTGTATGAACTACGAAAAGGTTGTAGGTGGGATATATCTTTGCCTTTGAGTATTGAAACAGATGTGACATTACGGTTGTGTTGGCAGGTGCCTAGAGCGCGTGCTGAGGGAATAGAGTGAACAGATTGATGTAGTGAGGCCATCAAGTCTCAAAACTGAGGCAGAGATCAAGTGTAGGGCTCAGACTGCTGCTGTCCAGTTACTGGTCGTCTTTAGTCTGGGTCAATAGAACCAACAGACGAAGTTCAGGACAACAGCTAATACTTCTATTTGACAGACTCAATCTTTTCTCCTGGAAGACACTGGCGCCGTTGTGCTTTCAGCTGGACACGGGAGGATAACGCTATCACCTTCGTCGGGGAGTTTACTGCACTCGTCGTGTCTCATATCTCTACTAGACAGCTGTATCATACTGGAACAGTTATTTTGGGGTTTTACTTCAGGCACTCATTCTTTAAGATATTTCTGGTGAGGAACAGTGAAGGTTGCACATAAACTGCAAAATCTGTGCAACTGTTAGATTAATAATCTTGTTTGCTTGTAAAAGTGTGGTCTCGTGTTTTCCCTTTTAAAACTGACGTTGAGTACAGCCTTCCGAGAGAAACTCTTCAGAAAGCAATACACATCACCAGTTGTTAAACAAACTGAATAATCTCCAATCAATCTCCGATCCTTCAAAGGCTTTACTCTGTATCAGTGGTTATACGCTTTTGGTGAGATAGTGGAGTGGTATTTCAGTGACTGTGACCTGTAGCAGTGATGCTAAACCAGCAGACTAAGTAGCCGCGGTTCAAATGTAACCATCCAACTTCCTCTGGGACCTTGGAGGGTATTTCAGCATTTCACCGCAAGCAGCTCTGAGGAAAGAGGGATCGACTATGCTAAGTCGGAGGATCACAGTTATGTGGCTGTATTCATAGACGGCCCAGTGGTAAGGAAACATCAAAAGATACTGTGGTTCAGCGTGACTCTAAAGTTGAAGATGATACAGTTGGATTTCCGAACTTTGTTCTTTCAGTACAGTTTTAAATGAACTGATCTGTTTCTCACTATATTCTCCTCCAGATCCTCAAAAGCTTCCCTCTGTGTCAGTGAGTCCATCCTGGTGAGATAGTGGAGAGGTAGTTACACCAGTGACTCTGACTGTAGCAGTGTTGGCTAACTCCAGCAAGACTAATCTACACTTGGTTTCAATGGAGAAGGAAGACTCACCCAAAAGCGTCAGGAAAGGATGCACCATCACTGACTTGTAGACCTGAACACAGGATGAGGAGTTATTAGCTGTGAACCAGAACAGGAAGTGGACGTCATAACTCCGCGAACTTACATCTCGGCAGGTTTCCATAGCAAGTAAGTGTATTGTTAGTGAATATATACTGCCACCGTGGATGGAGGTCTTGTGTTGTAATGAAGAAACAAACAGGTGCAACGGTTTAGTAATAGTTCCAAAACATCAAGTGGTACCGGATGGCGCCTCTTTCTCATTTGGGTGGCATTAGTGTCACAAATGATGACAGAAACACATGGTGGCAGTTGGGTGGTTTGAAGTGAAGGAACCTGGTGTTTGCAGATGTGGCAAGAGAAGTTTACTTCACAGAACTGTTGGTGTGCGTGGCAACAAAACGGGTGGGAGTCAGCTTGTTACAAGTACAGTACGATGACGGACAGAAGCAGGGTATGGAATGATATCTGATTCCACAAACTCATCGAAAATTGGACATCTTGGAAACCTAGAGGAGGGGCCAAATGTAGAAGGTTGCAACTGGGGAGAGGGGACCTTGTAGTTGGTTACGTTTGATATATCAAGCTATCGAGAAGCAGTCTTTGGATGCAGAACTCAGTCTGTGATTGAGACGATATGATGAGATAACGCTGGTGCACTAACGAGTGAAAGGAGTGACATTGAACAAGTGCTAGAAACTAATGACAAATGTTACGATGTATTCAGTAGGAAAAGCTGGTGCTAAGATCAAAGATACAGTGTTTGTGCAATCAAACGCTGGTCTGCCGCAGCTGAGCTAAGTAAACTAAAGCAGGGCCTGCTCTTGATGAAAAACGGTAACAGGGTGGGTGATGAACAACCTGTGGGGGGGTGCAAGGAACAGAAATCAGTTAGATAGAAATTGAAGCGGCCACATATAGTCATGGCAAGAGGATGAGTTGCATTTTCGTGATCTAGTTAACTCATCTAGAACTACTGAATTATGGGGGTGGAGACCAGAGCTAATGATAGAAAAAAAAAGTCTAAGATGACACAGAGGCAGACAGAACAGTTCTCCCTTGAATACTGAGGTATATTGCATGTAGAAAAGGCTTTCTCACCCCATGGCAGAGGGTGACAAAATCTTATATGTCTGATTAGTGTTGGATTCTGCCTCAAGTGCTTATGCTTTGATATCCCTTCAGCACCACAACACTTCCAACTGAGGATGAAAATACTGGAGGACTTGGAGTGCTGTGCCAGATGGATGATGTGCTGGTCTATGCTCAGACAATCCATGATGCTCACCTTTAGAAAGGGCTTAAAAGACTGTAGGGGGAATGGAGTGCTGAATAATGTGAATGTTCAAAAGCCAAATTCCTGGGTCAAGTTATCAACGCTCATGGCATCAGAACTGATCCAAACAAGTTAAGAGCGGTTGAGACGATTCCTGGGCATGGTGAACCATCTCAGGAAGTATGTACCTCAGCTGGCAGAGAAAACGCAGCCATTGAGAGATCTGAGAGATCTGAGAAAAAAATGTTACAACATTAGAACTGAGCTCAACAGGCAGTTGTGTGTGCCTGGACAAACTCCCAACAAGGAACCATAGACTGCACATGAGATTAATACGACCATGGTGCTTGTGCTTGGGAAACACATGGCCACTGATGTCGTCCTGTCGATGGTTCCTCAGAAAATTAATTAGAGAGAATAATTTCAGTTGAGACTCCTTAGTTGTAAGACAATGACACAACAAGAATACTGTTATACAATGAAAGAAAGAGAAATGTGTTTCATACTGAGTTGACAGTAAAACAAAGAAATGTTGTGTTAGTGAATGTATACTGCCCTCTAGTGGAGGGGGTCAGTTGTTGTACCTACTAACTGTATGTGCATGTTTCAGTAAATGTTTCAAACATTTTTATTAACCTGGAGTCACCTCATCTTATTTTGGGTCATTAGGTTACAACCAATGAATTAACAGTGAGATACTTAAATCCTTATCTTCACTTGGATATTTACACTGAAAAACTCACGTCCTTACATCAGAAAACTTTATTTTTTCAAGAATTCATGTTTGCCTTC
>NC_061771.1:28243800-28330943 GCF_022458985.1 Mugil cephalus
TTGTGGTATTAAAAAGAGACAATCTACCATCATTGCTGATTTTTGAATATGTCTCTGACAGAAATACTATTGGCACAATAAAATGAAACAAAATTACATAACTTTAAGGCTTTAGCCAACTACAATTAGACACGCCAAATAAGAAATATGACATGATGTTTATTTCATGTTTTACTGTGTCATCTTAGAGCCACACAATCATGTAGTGTAGTCAAACAGTAATGTGAATGGTGAATCAAATCCCAAACGATTCATGAACCAATAAGTGTCACATGTGAATTTCTCTTCTGTCTAGATTACACTTCATGTTATTAGCCACTAGATGTCCTACTCGAACACGGTGTCACTGAAACCTGAGTAATGAACCACTTTTTGAAGCTTCAAATTAAACCTCGATCATCCATCCCTACATAAAAGTAGAGTCTGTCATAAACTGTTCCACATGAAATGTTCATCGTAACACAACCAACCATGTCTTTACTGATTAAAACTCCTCAGTTTAACTTGACAAGAAGAGAAAACAACACAAACAGTGAGATCACACACTGTCACAACACAACATGACTGTGTATGTTAATTACTGAAATATTTGACTTCATATGCAAAACAATAATCATGAAATTGTTTAAAAACCTGAAGCTAAATGCTCCCTTGATGACAGGGAGATGACTGACAAATGAGACGACTGTTCACTCTCACACATTATTTTTAGAAGAACGAAACTCTTGAATCATTCACACTTCTTGACCAAAGCGACAGGACAAAGAATAGAGTCTGCCTTCAGTTCACATCCTTCTTTGTGAGCACATTCATGTTGCTCCGTTCAGACACTAGGTAACCGTAGTGGATGTTATTTAGCAGCTGATGTGTTTTACCTGCAGACACAGCAGAGAGAGGAGCCACCAACATGAGGTTTAAAGTAGCAGAAGCTGGATTTGTCGTCTTCCTTCTCTCCTCATCAGGTACTTTGAGTTTCTGTTTTTCACATTTCACTGAAGCTGTAGCTGCTTGTTGTAGTGAGTAAATACTTCCTGTTACAATGGACAGAGACATAAACCAGGCTGTTAAACCCCGTGAAGTTTGATTTGTGTTACTGCAGAGCTGTTTATTTCATTTACATTTCATCAAATATTCCACAATCTCAATGAATTTAGTCACTGTGTCGTTTTATAAAGATAATTCATTGATTAAATGTTTCATTGATCATAAAGTCATTACAATGACTTCAAATCACCTTCAGTCATTCAACATGTCTCTCACATGTATATATTATAAATGTATCATCACAATTATTAGTTATTATAAAAGAAACAAAAGTTATACTGTGTGAAAGGAGTTCACACTGCACTTCACGCAGCAAAGTAAAAAAACTACTTCTATTTTTATGTCACTTCCTTTTTCTCTGAACTTGTCCTCTTCCGTTTGTCCTCTTCAGTTCATCTGTCTCATGTCTCTCATGTTAAATCATCACTGGTCCTTCACTGCATCCTCAGAGAGTGTGACGTCCTGCCTCAAGCTCACGTACACATTAACTGTAGAAATCATCTGTTTTAAAGCACAGCAGTTTATTGGTGGTCGCTGATGTTTCTCTGTGTTCCATGGTACTTGGTCAGACTGATCATGGAGTGACTTACCTTCTACTCAGATCTGTGCTGAAGAAGGATCAACAGTGGAAATAAGCGTGCAGCTAACACTACCCAACCAGAATAAATGACAACATCACTGTGGTTGAAAAAGCTGTATGGTTTACTAAAATGGAAGGTGGTGATACTGTGATCTTATGACAGACGCAGAAGTTTTTTCAGGTCGTGTTTCAGTATCACCTGTGATGAGAACAAGTGCAGCCTCTGAGACTCTCAGACCTTAAGAGAGAGACCACTGAGTAACAAGTTCAGATTCTCAACAAACCAACCAGGAGGAAATATACTGGTTCACCCTGGATCACTCTGACTGCTCAGGTAAAATTTCTCCTCCACATATGTCACATGGAAACAGGTCATTACTGTACTGAACTAATTGATGGAATGTGTGTATTCAATGGTTTGACAACAAGTTAAAATGATATTTCTCTGTTCACTTCAGTTCCTCCATGTAGAGGTAAAGAGAACATATCCGATAGCGCAGTCCTCGGCTGGCGTGGTGAAGTGTCGGAGCAGGTGTCGTCTATCTGCTCGTTCCTACTCCTGGTACAAGAATGGAGAAAACATGAACAAAGACACGTTATTCAATTCAACAATTCTTGAATGTGGAGAGAGGGGTTCCTGTGCGGTTAAAGGATCTGTGAATTGCCCTCTCCTCCGAATGTGAGTTTACTTCAGTCTTCCACTAACTCAGTGTCATCTCTGAACCAACCCAGTGTCCTGTGTGTCAGAAAACACAACACTTCCTCTTCCTCTTCTCTTTCTTGATCTCGTGCAGGGTTAGGTTTAAATGCTATTCAAATCATTTCTGTTCTTCATCTTCTTCTTTCAGGTGTCCCCTACATCAAACGTAAAAAAAGCGACTTACCACTGACAGAAGCAGTTGAGCAATCAAAGTTTCATCAGTGGACATTTCCTCCACAAACAGTCATTAAATTAATGTGAGTCAAAGTTCTGGTCAGTCCTGATCGTAGTCGTCAGTGGATGAATCCCTCCCAGCCTGAGGACACTGAGTAAAGACTCCCAGTATTCAGGTCGTGTTTCAGGTCCATGAAAACCAGAGACAAGAAAAATCCACTCTGCAAATCACTAACCTGAGAGAGAGTGATTCATCTAGATATACACTCAAATTCAAGACACAACGGTTTGAATGGAGAAGTGTTTTAACCTGGAACAACTCTGTCTGTCACAGGTACTATGATGAACTCTAACGGTGTAGGTGGATGTATCTGTGCATTGTGTATATAAACAGACGTGTCATTACTGTTGTGTTGTCATGTGCAGCTCTGCAGTGCAGGTGACAAGAATAATATCAGTCCATCAGTCTCATACTGAGGCAGAGCTCAAGTGTCTCAGCAGCTGCAGTCCAGGTGGTCGTCTTTACGTCTGGTTCAAGAAACCCAACAGAGAATCAGGACACAGCAAACTTCTACTTTGACAGACAACTTTCTCCTGGAGACACCGTCTCCTGGTGCTTTCCAGTGGACATGAGGATACCGCTCTCCTTCATCTGTGAGTTTACTTCACTCTGGCGTCATACCTCTACAGACACTGTATCATACTGGCCAGTTATTTTGGGCTGTTTATTACCTTCAGACACTCATCTTTAATATACTCTGAGAGAAGTAATGTGCACAAACATGCAAAATCTAACTGTTAATAATATCATGTTTGCTTTAAAGTGTTTCAGTTTCCCTTTAACTGACGTTGATCCAGCTTCAAGAAACTTCAGAAGCATCACACAAGAAAACAGTATATCTCCATCTATCTCCAGATTTTCAAAGCTTCCCTCATGTGTCAGTGAGTCCATCTGTGAGATAGTGGAGGGTAGTTCAAGTGGACTCTGACTCTGTAGCATGTTGCTAACCCAGCAGCTAACTACACCTGGTACAAAGGGTAACCAAGCACTTCCTCGGACCAGGAGCGTATGTTATCATTTCACCTCCATCAGCTGTCTGAGGACAGAGGGATCTACTACTCGCAAAGTCGGAGGATCAACAGACTGTGTCGGTATTCATAGACGTCAGTGAAAGTAAACATCAGCAGATCTGTTGTCAGCTGGACGTAAAAGTTGAAGATAAACAGTTGGGTTCAGACTGTGATGTTTCAGTACAGTTAAAAAATGACTGTGTAGCTTTCTCTCTATATTCTCCTCCAGAATCCTCCAAAGCTTTCCTCTGTATCAGTGAGTCCATCTGGTGAGATAGTGGGAGTAGTTCAGTGACTCTGAACCTGTAGAGTGATTAGCTAACCCATGCAGCTACCTACACCGGGTACAAGAAAATGAAGACTCACAAAAAGCGTTCAGCACAGAACTTCACCATCACTGACTTCAGAACGCTGAAACACAGAGGGAGTTATTACTGTGAAGCCCAGAACAAAGAGGACCATAACTCCACCTTACATCGGACTTTCATAGCAAGTAAGTGTTTTTGTTAGTGAATGTAATACTGCCCACCAGTGACGGGGTCAAGTTGTTGTACCTCTAACCACAATGTGCACATTTAGTAAAGTTCCAAACATCACTGTTGACCCGTGTCGCCTCCTTCTCATTTTGGGTCATTAGGTCAAAACTAATACATAATATGGTGTCAGGATGTGTTTGAATTTAAAAGGAACCTGTGGTGCAGATTGGGAAGAAGTAACTCCAACTTTTTGGTGAGCAACACTGTTTGGTAGTCAGCTTGCTAAGTAAGACTATCACGGAAAGATGCTATATGGAATGATATCAGACTCCAAACCCATCAAAGAGTTTGACATCTTTGAAAACCCAGAGGAGTGCACCCAAGTGGAAGGAGCAACTGTGCACTGTCCTGCGTCTTGGATTTCGTAGATAAAAAGCTATCGGAGAAGCTTCAAATGTATTCAGAACTCATCTGGAAATGAGCCGTAACTGGTCACAACAGAGTAAAAGATGACAAAGCAACAAGTACTAGCACAAATACACAATGTTCCTTTCAGGAAAAAGCGTGCTAAGAACAAAGATAAAGTGTAAGTGCAATCACTGGACAATGAGGCGTGTGAAAGAGGTGCAGGAGACGTCTGCGCACAGTAAACAACAAATGTCCCCTGCCTCATGATGAAACTGGAACATGAGAGGTGATAACACCAAGTGTGCAGAACAGAACAGTAAGGAAGAAATTGAAATCTGCACCAAAAAAGTCATTCAGAGAAGAATGTGCATTTTGTGCTCAGTTAACTCACTAGACTCTGATTATGGGTTTGTGACGAGACTAAAAAAAAAAAAGAAAAAAATAGAAAACAGCTCAAGATAACACAAAGGCAGACATAACAGTTCTCCTAATCAAGTATGATGCATGTAAAGCTTTCTCCTCATAATCGCAGAGGTCGGACAAAGTCTTATATGGTGATTATGATGGTTCTCGCCTCAAGTCTTGTGCTTTGATATTCCTCACACCACAACACTTCCAACTGAGATGTCAAAAATACTGGAGGCTTGGAGTGCTGTCAGATGGATGATGTGCGGGTCTATGCTCAGACTATCCATGATGCTCAAACGTTAGAGAGGGCCTTAAAAGACTGGAGGGGAATGGAGTGCTGAAAATTGAATTTCAAAAGCCTAATTCCTGGGTCAAGTTATCAACCGCCATGCATCAAACTGATCCAAACAATTATGAGCGGTTGAGACGATTCCTGACATGGGAACCATCCTCAGGAAGTATGTACCCCTCAGCTGGCAGAGAAACGCAGCCAATTGAGAATCTGAGAGATCTGATTGAGACCATGGCGCTTGTGCTTGAGACAACACAGCGCCACTGATGTCGTCCTGCTCGATGGTTCCTCACAAAAATTAATTAGAGAGAATAATTTCAGTTGAGACTCCTTAGTTGTAAGTACAATGACACAACAAGAATACTGTTATACAATGAAAGAAAAGAAAATGTGTTTCATACTGACTTGGACAGTAAAACAAAAAACAAAAAAAATGTTGGTTGTGAATGTAACTGCCCCTATGGAAGGGGGTCCCAGCTGTTGTACCTCTAACTGTGTGTGCATGTTTCAGTAAATGTTTCAAACATCTTTATTAACTGAGTCACCTCATCTTTTTTGGGTCCTTAGGTTCAACTAATGACTTAGAAACAGTGAGATACCTAAATGCTTACTTCACATGGATATTTACACGGAAAAACTCACTCCTTCACAGCAGAAAACTTTATTTTTTCCAAGAATTCTGTTTGGCCTTGTCACTGTTTTTTTTTGTTTTTTCTAGATTCATGGAAAATTTCCAGTTGCTCTATCATTTTGCTGCTGTCCTGCGGAATCGCAGTAATACTCTTTCTCCTACCTACTTCAGGTGAGCGACTTCTTTGCAAACACACAAAGTATATTTGCTGTGCACCTTACACTAACATCCTTGTTTTTCTTAACACGTCTTAAAACAATGTTCAATGCCTCCAGCGTTGCTATCAAAGTTATTCAGCCCTGGTGAATGCACCAATTAACATTACTTCTTTTAAATCTCTCATACCGAAATATGACATGAAGTTGTTGAAAAATTAATCATTTGAATAATTCCGATAAAGGATATAAGTGATTTGCCTCAGTTTTGTGAAAGCATGGACATCCTGCCTATGTGGTGTTCAAGCTGTGAAGAAAAACATGGCAAAGATAAAGGCAACGGTCCAAGAAGGATAGTGGATCAGGTTCTGAGAGACAGTTCTATGAAGATTTAGAGGATAAAAAAAAAACAACCACATGGCAAACAGAGAAGCACGACCGACAAAGCGCAGCAGAAAAGAAGGGGGGAAAACAAGAAGATCTAGATTGTCCGAAAAAATAAGATAAGGATAAGAGAAAAGAACAAAAAGGAACAAGAAAAATCACTACCGAACGACAGAAGAAAAGAGAGATCAAGATGGGCAAGAGCACACGAGCAACGATGAAAGAAACTCGAAACACGGAAAACAAGGAAACAAAAGAGCAAGAAAAGAAAAGAAAAAAACGAGACTATTTTATACACAATGCTTGGAGCTCCAGGACAGGCCAGCATTTAAAAAGAGCTGGTGACCAGTGTCATCTTCACAATCGTACTTAAAGATGTACGATCACACACAACGCTTGTAATGTTAAGTTAAGGAGAACAGATTAGTATTTTATGTTTGAAAACATCCATGCCTATTGGTAACAGTAGTGAGAGAAATGGATGTAGAATGAGAAGGTTTGAAGAGTATTCCATAGGGAAAGAAAAGGGTCATAGGAAAAAAGAAAAGGGGGATGAAAATGGGTTGATGGGAAACTTGAAGGGCACAAGACGGCTGATGATAGAGGAACCCGTAGGAATTGAGACTCGGGTGAGGACACCTCAGAAGCTTGCATCCTTATCCTGGTTCCTGTTAATGAAAGGTTAAGAGAATATAGAGACAGAGAGGAAGAGAGAGAGAGAGAGAGAGAGAGAGATAGGATTAGACACACTTGTCTAGGTAAGCATGGGAAATAGTATGATATGGGGTGTGTCTCCCAAACTTAAGTTTATTAACTTCATTTATTTTGTATTTTAGTTTATTTCTCATCAGAAAGACTGATGCACTTGAAACAAGATCAGAAGATTGAACAGACACCATCCGGCAGAGAAGAGGTGAGAATAAAGAGTAACCAGTAAGTACAGGCCAATACGTAATATTCATTGAAACCCCTATTCCACCTCCCTTACTTTCACATTATTCCCATGTGTACACTCCAACGTTAAGTCACGGTGCAGGCCTGGCAAGACTGGCTTGGACAAATTTAAACTGACCTCATGCTACTGTGCTGTAAAATCCTTATTTACTGGCCTTAGTACTCGGAGTTAAATATGTCTGTGATCAGCAATGCACTTAAAATGATGTCTCTTTCGCATGTGGTCTACAGACGGATGAAATTCACTATGCCAGTGTACAGCTTGCTACAACCCTAGGAAAACCAGTCACTCCAACTCACATCAGCTGATTTGGCGCAAATACGAAGAGGATTGTGTTTACCACGGCAGTCAGACCCAAAAACCCGCAGGGACAGCTCTCTCACAGGGAAGAATATCTGTTGTTGTTTTGAACTGACAAAACATTTTAACTACAACTACATACCGATCAGCATAACAATATGACGGGACCACCTTCCCAAACAGTTGTAATTCTCAGAAATGGACATGGACCTTCTGAGGGTGTCCTGGTGGTGTCTGGCAATAGGGTGTTGTTAGTTGGCGGGGCAGCAGGGGCCTCGTGAGCAACCCACAAGCACTTG
Organism: Mugil cephalus; assembly: GCF_022458985.1. Classification (NCBI taxonomy): domain Eukaryota; kingdom Metazoa; phylum Chordata; class Actinopteri; order Mugiliformes; family Mugilidae; genus Mugil; species Mugil cephalus. Next base: position 28,251,678 of record NC_061771.1, read on the forward strand.
ATCAGTTTTGGGAATCTAGTGAATTTGGAGGCCAGGTCAATGCCCTTGTGACCATACCAGGTCCAAGGAGTTTCCCACAGAACACTGAATTGTTACATGATGCTCAATATTATTCACTCCAGTCAAGTGGTCATTAAATGTTCTGACTGATCGCGGGGATATTTCATATATCTTGCATGAGTTTTATTTTCATTAGTACTCCTAAGATCGTGTTTGTCCAATTTGGTCATTTCCTTCCTAGAACATCCGTCAGGCACTGTGGAGGACCCGTGTACAGCAGTATTAATAAAAAGCACAGAGTGTGAAGACATCATCGTTCTGCAGAGTGAGATTAAAAGACATTCATTCAGACAGACATCGGCCAAGATTTAAAAGCAGCAACATTTTTCATTGATACTCTTTTTACTTTGTTGACCAGACTAAAACACTGGAAAATATTGTCATGTCCTGCTTTTCATGTGCTTTCCACTTTCCTTGTTTTTTGTTCTCTCCCTATTCATCCCATTCATTAAGCTCATAGGCTCACCTGGGCAGGAGACGGTGGGGACCCACTGATCCAGCTGCAGCCAATCACCAGTCAGTGCTCTTTAAAAGGATTGCTGTGACTTCCCTCCAGTTCAAGATAATTTCACATTACTTGCTCTGTGCTAGCATTTGAAATGAAAGTTTAGAGAGTGAAACCTCCTGTTGTGAGAATTTGTTCAGTTTCTGTGTCTTTTTCTTCTTCATGTGATTTCCTTCCCTGGCGTTTTCAACTCCTGTAGTTTGCCTTCTTGAATTTTTGTTTTTGTATTCTCCTGCTTAGCTTTAGTAATAAACTGGATTTTGTTAACTTTACTTGAGCTCTAGGTCTCTTGCATTCTGGGTCTGACCTCTGGCGAGACAGTGTTCACATTGAGGCTGGGATCAGATTGGAACCATTTAACTGTGGTTTGTTTTGTGTGCATACAGGGAGGTGTTTACCTGATCTAACCAGAACTAAACATTTGAAAAATATGTTGTGTATTCAATAGGTGCATGTTTGTACAAGACTTATGTAGTCAACATTAAAGAAAACCCATATTCTGCATGATACTAATGATGATCTTAATGAGGTAGTGGAGGGTAGTTCAGTGAATCTCAGCTGTAGCAGTGATGCTAACTACACCTGTTACAAGGAGAACGAAACACTGATTAATGGATCAGAAGCAATTTATCATTTAACCTCCATCAGTTCTGAAGACAGAGGGACCTACTACTGCAAGTCTGAGAAGTCTGTACTCATGTGATTGTTGCTTAAAGCCCAGATGAATGAGATACTAACTTTTACTTTAGTAATGCTACCAAGAAAATTTGACAGCAGTCACTTTATGCTACAATAACCTCCAGTTGAACCTCCTATTGAAAGAGACTCCAGTCATCAGGGTATACTGATTCTATGAAAGGGTGTACATGGTCTGCACCAATTGTCCAGCCATCACAATTTGTCTTGTTATGTTATGCCTGGCCCGTGTATATTAGGTTTTGAGTAATACAGATGCAGAGAAAGATGAATTCTTCAAAAAATAAACACGTTGATCGATCTCAAACCTGTAGTTTGGACATAGTTGCAGTTCCCCTTTTACTGCAGCAGAGGGCGACAATATGCAAGAAGTTGAGGAGTTCAGCTGTAAATAAACAGGTTTATGATGATAAAGATTTTAAACAGTCACTTCATGAACAAAATGTTTTGTTCTAAATTTGGGTTTTCTCTTTAACAATTACTCATGATGTTTAAACTTTCCATGGGGGAAAAGAAAAATTTATAACCTGCCTCAAAATTTTTTTCCATCCCTTACCTATCCATAAAGGTGTGTCCTAAAACTCAGGTTAGCGCGGGTCATTGATACCATACAAGGGCCTTTTAAAGCCTTTTACAAAAGGAGGGGAAAAAGGGTTTTTTTTGAACATCAAAAAAGGGGGTTCATTCCGGAGGCTTCAGTGTTCCGGGGTCGAGTAGGACATCTATGGTCAAAACATGAAGTGCATCTGATATTTTCACACATGTCACTTATTTTTTCCCATGAATCATTTGGGTTTTGGTACCCCCATGCTATCACTGTAAACTACACTAGGGGTTTTTTGCTTAACTACTGAATAAAAGATTCAAAACGGTCGGGAAAGATCTTGCATACTGATGCGAGTGAACAGAGTAGGTGTTATTACAGCAGCGTGTCAATCCACCCTTCTATTTTTAGTTTATGTTAGTTTTTATGTCATTGTAATAAAAAAAAGACAGGCCAGTGTGTATTGACGTAATAAATTCTGACTTTTTTTTTGCAAGTCTCAATTTTTTAAAAAAATTTCACAACCAAATAAAAATCAGTATGTTGTCAGTGGTCCTGTGCGTTCCTTTGTTTTTTTGAAACATAAAATGTGAAGGATTTTCGGTTTTCGGGAAAATTTGAGCTGTTAGGTTTGGAATCATGGGTGGTATTTTATTTTGTGAATAAGGGGATTGTTGTCTTGGATTCAACAAGAAACATTCAAACAAAAATTTTGTAGAATGAGAGGGGGGACCACAGACCTGCAAGAAAGGTGACGACTAAATTGCGCTGAAAAATCCCCACACACACAACACACAAAAAAAAATAAAAAAAAAAAAAATCCCAACATAACTTTCACCAAACGGTAGAGTTAAAAAATTACTATTTGGACATGGTTCAATTCCCTCCCCCTGCAGCAGAGGGTGAAAGTTTATCATTGTGTAGATTTCTGTGGTCGTGACACTTAAGGACGGGCCCCTGATAACATCAGGGGACGTGCCCCAAAACTGGACTAACATGAATGGGGTTTTAAAGACTTTTTATCATTTTCCCCCCGCAGTGGTCCCAACCTTCTTAAGGCCCCACCTCAAAAACTGACAGAAAACCTACAGCCCTCTCTGATTTTCCCCCTGTGGCTCTACACCTATATGAAATGCTTTAACGCCGGGTAATGAAACCCCCCATAAAGTTCCCCCGAGATCTAGTTTCCCTACAGTACTATACGCCCCCACGGCCCCAGAAGATGCAATTTCCCACCGTCCACCTCTCACTGACACCTTGAGCTTTAAAAAAGTGAACCTTGCAAACAAAAACATGCCCCCCAAAATGATGAGGCTTGCTGTTTAGAGGGGACCCGTAGTGTGAAATACCTCAGGCACGTTGCTAAAGACTCACATCACCCCCACAAATCGGGAAAAAACACCTCCCCCCTAAATTTTTCACCCCAGTTCAAGAGGTACTGGGGAAAGCACCCTCCCCTCATTTCCCCCTCCGGGGTTTGGCAACTGTGCAAAAAGTAAATAAAAGCAGTTGAACGAACGTGAAACAGCCGCAAGATCACTGTGGTCCACCCCCCCGCTTTTTGGGGAAGCAGCACTGCGTCCTGAAGCCACCCAAAAAGTGTTTTTCCTCAGGTGATAAAAGGATGCCCCCCCCCCTAAAATGCACCCCATGACCCCAACCCTCGACAGTTAAACCCCTGATAAAAAAAAGATAAGTGGACTATAATATTTGGATTTAAGGAAATGAGTTAAAAAAAAAAAAAAAAAAAAGAAAGAAAAAAAAAATTTAAAAGTTTTTTCAATTCATGCTCTGGGCCCGATTAGACCCCGTGGGGGGTTTTTTTGGCCTGTGGGCTGATGATTACACGTCGGGTTGCGGGTGATTTTGGGTGAAATGAAGCGATGTTTTTCTTTAAATTCAATTCAAGAAAAAATACAACATCAACAAAGGGAAAACACATAGAATCAATGATATAAACTAGCTGATGATCTTATGTGACGTTTTTTTATAACGGGAAAATCTGGGCGGTTGGGAATTGTTTCTGGTAGGAGGGGACAATGGGGGGGCCAGAAGGGGAATGTATTTTAGGGGTCCTCAGGTCTTGATACACGACTCCAGACCATGAAATGGGCTGGTTGTGGGGGGGGCCCACAAGCAATGTGTTAACTCCAAGGTCGATATTCACACTCCGGGACCGGAGACCCTCACAAAAGTGGGGGGGGAGGGGAGGGGAAGGGGGAGAGTGGCAGAGTAAGAAAATTATAAGACAAGAAAATAAATGATAAGAATTAGAGGGCAGGACCCAAGAGAAAGGGGGGGGGGAGGAATGTCCTCAGTCATCGCCCCTCACCCTAGGTCTATAGCAGCATAACTGGGGGAGGGTTAAAGTCCAGCAAACTATAAGTTTTGCAAAAAGGAAAGTCTGAACCTGCCCTTTAAAAAGTAAGACGGTGTCTGCCCCAGAACAAAACTGGGAGTGGTTCATAGGGGGGAGTGATGCTAAAGGCTCTACCCCCCAAAATCTATTTTTAGTAATTGGAAACCACAGTAGACCTGACTAGAAAAGTATTGGTCTTTGGGAGAATAGGGTTTTCTATGGGTCTTCCATATAGAGGAGGGGCCCTTTTCGGGGCCTTGTTGTAAGGGGGGATCTTAAATCAATTTGTTTTTAAAAGGGACAAGAAGAAAGTAATACGGGTAAATGATCTATCTTGTTATTCTGTCATGTCTTGCTGCAGCGTTTCAATGAATTTGGGCTTTGTTTAAAAATTTTAAAAGAGTACTTGGACACCCCGACAGAAACAGGGGTACAATAATCCAATCAGATATTACAAAGGTAAAGAAAGCGTCCGGGTCACCCTTTATGTAGAATTAAAGGAATACCCTGGTCAAATAAACAAAAAGGTTTTTCCGTAGTATGGAGGCCAAGGAAATCCCTCCAACAAAAGGGGTGATTAGAAATAATCTCTGACATGTTTGGGCCCCCAATACATAACTTCTGTTTTGTCGGTTTTAAAAAGTAGAAAATTACGGTCACCAAGCCTTTTGTTTTTAAAGGCGCTTGGAGTTTTCCAGTGTTTATTTCAATTTTTTTCATGGTAAAAATTTTTAACTGCTTTAGAAAGGGGGTTTATGCGGCTTCAAATTATTGTTTTGGGAACATTATAATGTGAATAATATTGGGGTCCAGCCGAAACCAAAAACCCAAGCTTATTTGGTATAATAGAAATTTTGTTGTTTATTTTGGAAAAAACGGGAAATCTGTTGACAGATAGATTAAAACCCAGTCTAGTGCATTTCCCTGTAATTTTGTCACACCCCAAGTCTCTGTGTGAATTTTGAATCAAAGTGTCAAATGCAGAATGGATGTAGCAACAATAAGAACAAGCCCATTATTGAAGTGAGGAGATCTTGGTAACTTTAACCAAGCGTTTCTGTGTATGATAGTCTAAAACTGACTAAAAATTTTCAAAAAAAACCTTTCCCTGTTTAAATAAAAAAAAGAAACTGATTGCAAAACCTTTTCCAAAAACTTTGAGAAAAAAGGAAGGTTAAATTGGCTATAGTTGGTTTAAAACTTGGCCCAAGAGTGGATTTTTTAATAATGGTTTAATTGCAGAGTTTTAAAAGATGGGGCAATACCCTGTTAATAAAGATTTTTCGATTTGATAGGGGGGTATTAATTAATGGATAAACCTTGAGCAACTTTTTGGGATGGGGTTAGAAGAAAAGTTGTGGTGAGAAAAATCACCGGCCCAGTCAAATATAAAGTTTACAAAGAAAAAAAAGCACACAAAAAAAAAAAAAACCTTTTCATAGAAATAATTATTCAATTATTAACAAATATTAAAAAATATTAACAAACAACAAGTTTAGATTAATAATTTTTTCCCCAAACTATAGGAAAAAAAATAAAGACCTTCAGAAAGTTGGTTCTACGATTTTTAAAAACTGAGTCCTTTACAGTTTTATGGCCCTCTTCGATGCAGCCCGGGGGTTTTGATTTTCGAGATTTCGAGTGAATTACTTTTTCCTCTCAATTGAGGGAATCAGTTTTTGCCCTTTTTTCAGTTTTACTTTGAAACAAAACAGCTGCTTTTTATGACATCAACCCCACAAATTTAAACCCAGACTTGGCCAAAAACAGAAACTCCCCCCTCCCCCCCTGCAGTACAAATGAATTTCTTGAAAAAAAAAAAAAAAAAAAAAGGGGTTTTGATTGAAAATCTAATTCCTAAAGGGAAGCCAGACCAAAAAATTTTGCAGACAGTTTCAAGGATGTGTATCACCCCTCATTAATTATTAGTTGACATTATTTTAAAAGGGCACTAAACTTTGTTCGTTTTCGTGATGTTGATTTTAAAAGGGTGAGTTTATATGTTTATGTAAAATGCTCCTCTGTCTTATTATTAGACTCGTCTTATTATCATTAAAAATTTTATCATTTTTAATAATTCCGGGGCTGGGAAAAATGTGTATACCTAACTTAAGGGGGTCTTTAATTAATTTTTTTTTTCTATAAAAGTGATTTTATTTTGCTGTGCTTTTATGCGTGATGAGTAGGATTTTCAGGTACTTAAATTTCTTAGTAAATTTTTAGTGTTTATTGGGTTATATGTTGAAATGCTGTGAGGGGGGGTTTTTTCCCGACCATTTGAGCCGGCCGGTCCTTTCTCTTTTCCTTCAAAAAAGGCCCCCCCTAGGGGTGAGCTGAACAACTGTTTTTTTTTTCGGGTTTTTTCCCCCAAAAAACGTCCTATAAACCAACCCCCTGTTAAAGTACCAGAAGGTTTAATTTGATTACAGTGTAAAAAATCAAGATCAACTTAACAACTACACCTTGGACGGGAAGAAAGTGGACCCCCAAATGTCTCGACGCTTTTCTATCCGTCAAGGGGGGAAAGTCTTGGGGAAACAATACAGCGTACAAAACAGAGCAGAGCTGAAAAAGAGGACCTACCGAGGACGGATGACTTACTGACCCCCACGCCCCAGCATTGATCACACTTTCAGATTTTTTACCCCAAAGTGAAGTCACTTTGTTTTCAAAAAATGTGGGTAATTTTATTTGAACTCAAACTTGTGTTTTTGGGTTTCCAACCCACAGGACCCCCAAAAGCCCTTTCCTTTTGATAGAAAAAGGGACAATAACATATTAAAAAAGGTGGTCATAATGAGTGGCTAAAAGTTAATAAAAGTTTGATTTTATTGAACTGGACAGTGAAAAAGGGGAGAGGATTGCATGACAACGTCCAGGATACGAGTCATGACCACTGTGTTTGGTGGGTCTTTATTTTTTCACTAGACTGATTTGAACACTCCTCTATCAAAACGAAAATGAAAAAAAGTTAAGACAACTAAGGATCCGGAGCCCCCAACAATCCCACATTCCCGGGGGAGCGGTTAAAGGGTGATAAAAAATCCAAAAAAAAGTATGAAAAAATGGAAATAATGTGGGTGTATCATTGGACGTTTTAAAGGTTAAAAAACCCAAAGGGTGAAAACCAAAGAAGTCCTTGAGTTATCAAACTATTGTTCATTTGTTTTATTTAGGGTGCCCTTTGAGTTTTTTGACAGACCCCGGTTTTAATGTTTTTAAATTTTCAAATTTTGTATAAATCATTATTGATCACATGAATTCCCTTGTAATGAAAAAAAAATGTTGCAAGTCCCATTTTTCCTTTCGCCCCTTTTCAGTCGAAGACCATTTTGCTATTTCATTCAGCTAAAAGGGGGGTGATTTCTTTTTTATCGAAGCGACCCAAAGAAAAAAGCAAATATGCAGGTATAAATAAAATGGGCAATTTATTACAAAGAATTTCACAAAGTAATTTAGAAAAGTAAGGAGCTGTTGTGCTTGAATCACTTGAACCTCTTTTTTGGCGGGTTTTTGCCCCTTTGAAAATCACTCTACTTTACAATATTTGAAAATATGAGGGGATTTTATTTATGAATTTTTGTTCTTGACTTTCGATAAAATTTTTTTGGCCCCTGGGATAATAAGGTATTTTGATATTGATCACAGTGTGAATAAAAAAAGGGACACCCACGACGAAAGAAAGATAAAAGAAAAAATTTAAAGGTTATTTTTGCTTCTTTTGAGCTTTACCTAATTTATCTAACTTTCGTAACTGCCGATCATATCTGTCTATGCCATTTTGTAAAACATTTGTACATCTTGTATCATTGCAAGGGAAAAAAAAAAAGGTCTGTAAAAATGGTAGGTTTAAATAAACTGAATGTTGGCTAATTATTCCTGGGGTTTTTTCAACTAGGGATGAAAAAGATCATCCCCCTTTATGGGTCAGTTTGTTTTCCCCCAGCGTGAAGAAGGGGGGAGGAGGTCTCCAAATAGGGGCCCCTAAGTGGCTTGGTACACGGTGGTATTGTGATGGGTGTGTAAAAAAGACGATCTCACGTGAGTTTTTGGGAGTATGAGTGTGGTCTTAAAGTCGTTGAAAATGAAATGTACCGTTTATCCTTCATTGTAAAAAAAAAGTGCTCAATGGAAAAAAAAAAAAGGGTTAGTTTTTTTTTTCGGGAGCTTTTTCTGACTTTTTCTAGGAAGCTTCAGAATCAAGCGGAAGTCCGAGTGTTGGGCGTGTTATCGTTTATTAGAAAAATAAAAACATGGATGGGCGTCAATTTTGCGGAGATTCACGGCCTGTGCGGTAAAAGAGGAGGGGGATCCCAGGTCCAACCACAAAGCTTCAAAAAAAATTGTATTTATTCCTAAAATTTAACATACACTATATCCTTCTGTAATTAAGACTTTATAAAAAATGTAAAAAAAAAGAATTGTGCAGTTACTACTTTTCTTTTGCCGTGATCATTTGATTGGGGTAACAGAGTGGGGAAAAAAGGGGTAATAAGCAAAAGTGAACGATGTCAAGTCTTAATCATAATCAGAGGCGGTCCTGGCCTTTTTTATGCCGGTGTGGGGTTTTAGTTTTCAGATTTTGAAAAACTCCATAACCCCAGGCCAAGTAGTTATGAGCATGTGCAGTCCCCCTTAGAGGTTTTTGTATCAGGGGAAGTCGGATGTTAGTTTATGAGAGAGGTTAATAAAGTTGAAAAGAGAGCTATCAGGCTCGTCTGTTATTACGGAAAAAGCAGAATTTTTGGTTAGCTTTTTCAAAAAAAAATAAAATGGTATTGTCATTAGTTAAGGTTTTTCACAGCTTTAAAAAAGAAAGCCAAAATAAATCGTCTTCTTGGCGACAGAAACATATTAGAAGGGGCAAATAAGTTTTTTGCTCCCATTAGTCACCCATAAAATCTGCAATTTTTATTTTGGCCATTTCTTCTTTTTTTTTTGTTTCTGAACACAATCTGGTCAAAAAAGTATAAAATATAAAAAATTTTAACTAGTATTAAATTATTTTTATTTTTTAAAAATTTATTGCTCAACTTTCTACCTCAAATTATTGACAAACAGAATGCATATTTATATTTAAAATATATGAAAATGTTTTAATGAAAAAAAATTTGGTTATTCTATGTGCGTTTTTCGATTGTTTGGGGTTTGTTTACTTGAAAAAAAAAGATAAAGCTGTTTTACTCGGGCAAAGGACCTTTTCATTAAAAACTAAACCCAAAAAGGGTGGCAGTGAAGCACGAGGATCAAAGCAAAGTTTTCTGAAAAACACTTTGTTTGAACATATTTACCAATAAACCCATAAAAAAACCCTATAAAAACTTTGTATTCGTATTTTTTTTTTACGTTTATAGTACAGGAACCATAAGTTTTTTTGAAAAATATATTGTGAATTTCCCAGTCATCGGTCAGGGTATCCAAAAAGCGTTTGAAAAGGTCCGGATTGTAGAATTTTTTAAAAGACTTTCGCCACTCATCAAGTATTTTTTCGTCTAAAACTGTGGGAAATTGGGTTAATAGGAAAAAACTTGTGGGTAATACCCACAAAAAACTTGTTGACCAGAAATGGGGTCCAAAATTCCCGGGCTGATATTCCCTGCCCTTGAAGGGGGGAAACTGTGTCCCCCATTGTTGAGGGGAAATTTTTACCCCTTTTTCCTCTCCGGGTCCGTTGATGTGGGGAATAAAGAGGGGGAATGAGTCCAGTAGGAATTTATTCACAGTCGCAGAGGTGGAGCCCACAGTACATAAAAAGGTAGATTTGGATTATTGCCTTCGGGGGCAGTTTTTTCTATTACTCCGTTAGGGTGTTTTTATTTTGGATTGGTCATTACTTCTCTTTGACACCTTTCTCGTTAATTAGGGTCCGGGCGTCTGCTCCCCCGGGGAGAATCTCAGAAAATACATTGTGCCCTTTAAGTACATTTTTGTTTCAATAAAATTTTTCATTGGCCCGTGTTTCCATTCTGCACGCAGTACATGTTCAGTGTTTTTTTCCCAGTGAGATGCCCCCATTTTGCATAGTGAACCTTTCTAGAATTAAACCGATTATTAAGCACTATAACACCATAAAATTTTACTTTCCCACTTCTGTAGTACATGGTCCCCCTTAGTGCCCCAAATTTTTTCACAGAGGACAAACTTTCCAACATTTCAATACTTTAAGTATCTTTTGGGTTTTGGCCCAACAAGTTCAGATTTTTCAGGGGCCCCCCCACGCAGTCACGCCATCTCGTTCGGCAGGCACTTTTCGCGCTACTCATTTAAAAATGGGTCCCCGTTAAACGCTCGGACGGAAATTTTCATAACACTTAGGGAGCACGTTTTTCAACATACATTTTCAGAAAATGATACAGTGAAATAAAAAAATCACCCAGTGGTGTGTAGAGTATGCGCAAAACAATTTTTGATTTTTTTTTTAATTAAGTTTAAAATCTGACATGCAGAAATGAGGGGGATTTGAATATGCTTCAAAAAATTTTGTTCATCTTTAGTTTTAACATTAAATAGAATGTAGTAAAAAACAAAAAGTAATGACTGATATAGTTTTTAAAAAATAAAATAAGAAGAAAAAAATAGATTTCCCCGAGTTTGGGGACCTTGAAGCACCAAAAAAGGTCAAAGCTTTTACCTTCCGTGCGATGGCGATGTAGAGATCGCCCCCAGGCTTTGGAACCATTTTTCCCAAAAAAGCTGAAATGTCTGAGCCTGGGTTTTTTTTCAGGGAGCCCAAATAGTTCAGGTTCGAGCGTTCCCTCGGTCTTTATTTAATTTTATTTTCAAACCCCCCGCCCCTTCCTGCAGACTTTTTGTTGGAGATAGTCTTTTCCTCCTCTCCCTGTGAAATTCTTCCCCCCGTTTCCCCCAATTCCCCCCAATGGAAAACCCAATTGTTTAACCCCTTTAAATTTGGGCCCAGCATGTCGTCGGATGTTTGCGAATTTTCCCTTCAATGAATCGCCTCCGTATAACATTTTGGACGGCCATTATCGTTGCTTTTTTTGGACCCTAGAAATTTGCTAGCCTTCTCCAGGGAAAATTTTTAGCCGTGTTTTTTGGGGCCCCCTTATTGGTTGTTGACAAGTTTTTTGGGAAAATATTCGGTGGCTAGTGACCAAAAATTTCCCCAAACCCAAAATTGAGAATATTGCCCGACCCTCAGAAAAAGGGTGAGGCGGGTGGGAAAGGTTTGGAAGTAGTCCTTTATTCCTGAGAAGCCATGTTCCTGTGGAAGGTCTGCTGAGAAAAGTTTTTATTTTTTTATTTATTCGTTAGTTACTGAAATCTGCGGCATGACACATTACAAAAAGGAGGGGGCTAGTCTTTTTTGTTTTTGGTCAAAAAAATTTTCCCTCGGTGGGTTTGGGTCCATCCCTCTTTAGCTTCTGATGAAAGAACAGAGTTTTAAAGGGGGGAATTTACTAAAATCAAAAAAAGTTAGACAGATTTACACATACGTAATCCCTTGCAATTCCTCATGGTGACATTGCCCTCCATGCATGTAAGGACGTTTTGGAACAAATGAAAAAATCACATAAGTTTTTTTGCACTTAAAACAGAGGTTGTGAAACCCATCACCAACCCACAGAATTATAACCCAGAAAAACCCCCCGCCAGATAGGTTTTCGGGAAAATAGGTCAGGAAAGTTAACTTTGTGGTTTGTTTAACACGAAATATAGTGTTTATACAGACTTCCAGAGAAGAAATTCGTTCAGTTTGATACACAGTTAAGCAAGAACTGAGATTCCTAGACGTAATTAGAGTGACGTTAACGAAGTGAATAAATGGGTAAAGTTTTAGGTAGAAAAAAATAAATGAGCTGTAAAATGTGCCCAAGATGGACTAACCATAAGGGGTGCAGCAAGGGTTCGTGCCCTTAAAAAAAAAAAAAAGGAAAAAAGACAGTGAGCCCACCCCCGGCAGAACCCTTAATTAATAAACATTTATGAGACTTTTGGGAAACATTGTCTTTAAATGAAAAAAAAAATGAAAAGCTGCTCAATCCTAATGACAAGAAAACAAAGCACGTATTTTCCCCATTTGAATCATGGCTGCTCGCCGGGGTGTTAACGGTTTTTTCCAGTTAGCCCTTTTTTTAATTTTTTTCCCCTTAGCACTTCATTGTTTACAGGATGCAAGGGGATGCAAACGCTAGATTTCATTTAAACCCAGTATTTTAAAGACCAACACAACCCCCAAAATATCACGGTGAGATCGTCTTTTATCCCAAGCCCCATCAATACCAATACCAATACCCCCAAGCAGTGACCCAAATGCCCTATAGGGGCCATATTGGAGACCCCTTCCCCCCTTTTACCCTTGCCCTGACCTAAATTAATTTTAAAAAACAAAAAAAAATCATGACCTAAGGGGATGATCTATTTATCCAGTGGGGTTAGAAAAGCACAGTGAAATAATTAGCCTACATTCAGTTTCTTTAACTCCACAGGGGGGTCTACACAGTTTGTACAGTATCTTATTTCCCCCCCTTTGCAGATGAGTCAAGACTGTCACTACTGTTTTCCCCTTTGGCATAGACAGTTATTGGCAGTTACGAGAAGTTAAAAAACTTGGGTAAAAGCTAAATTAAGCAAAAAAAAACCTTTTAAGAGTTCCTTTTTCCCATCAAGGAGTGAAAGTATTTAAAAAAGAAACACGAGAACATTGCCAGTTTTTTCAGACTTTCACATCCCTGTGGTATTTTTTTTTTTTATTCAGAGAATTTTAAATTTTTTAGGACAAAAGGGTTTGCAGTCTGTCTTTAGTAAAGTGTACCCCCAAAAAAGCCCCAAAACCTTTGTGCTGTAAAACCAAAAAAAAATGCTTTTAAACATGTGTTTTTGTTTGTTGTGGTTCAACATTCCCTAAACTTTTTTTTTTCCATCAAACCACTCCTGTAGTCGGGCTTGATAATTCAGCCCCTACGATTTTCCCTGCGCCAACAAAAACATTTTAAGGGAGTTTTTCATGGCGGAGCTGAATTACAGGTTTGGTGCGATGTGACGGGAGCCCCATAGACAAAAAAGTTTTAACGTTTTGTCATAACATACCTTCAGTTATGTTATTTCTATTTTTTCCACCCCCTTCCCTTCGGGAAATTTGAACACGACACAGGATACTTGAAAAAGGGGTGGTGGACCAGCAAAGTCAGATTTCTTGAGAGCTATACAAACCATGTGGGTCTGTATACCTCCATTAAAACTATTTGTCCAGCCCGGGGTTTCATCAACCATCGAATTACCTTGGGGAGCCACCTTCAGAGTTAAGATCGGGGTCCCTTTGTATTTGGGGAATGTTCTCAGGAGGAGTTGATTTATTTACTGTATTGGCTGCAAACAGAAAATGGGAGCAAAAAAAATCATGAGCTGATTTTATAATGAAACTGAAATATACATAACAATGACAAAATTAAAGGGAAGCCAAATTATTGGCCAAAATGTTAAAAAAATTTTCAACAACTTATCTGTTTTAAGATTTTAAATTTGGTTTGTAAGGTTTTGTAATAAATTTTTGACCGCTGCAAAAAGGTTTAAAAGTGTTCAGTTTCCCCTTTGAGTTGATTGCTGTGCTTCTTGTCCCCTTTTGTGGTCACTGGCAAAATATTCCCCTTCGTTTGCCGACAGTGTTGGTTATGAGCAGGGATACTTTCCTGTGTTCATCCGGGAGGGGTCAGCAATTATACCCTGGCTTCAGAGTCAGCCCCCTCACACCTTGAAATAACGAAGCAAATTTTTTCCCTTCAAAGTAACCACTCGGTTTTGTTATTCTGGGGTTTCGCAAACAGTTAGCGTGACTGGGCCCTGCTTCCCAACTTTCAGTGCGCATTTCCATTATGAAACTGTTGGATGGAAAAAATGAATGGTAACAAACGTGATCCAAGCAGCAAAATTCTTGATACTGCCCCACAACGAAAAAAATTACAAGTTTTAACTGCAGTATGAAATAAAGAACCCAAGAAAAAGGTGATGGTACCCCAGGAGGCCTTTTTTTCCCCTAAAATAAATTTGGAGTGAACATTTTTAGTGTTTTAAAGTGTTTAAAATTAAGGAAAGCTTTTCTGTGAATTAAGGTTAAAAGAAACTCGGTTTGCATCAGGAATTTGGGTAGTTTTGTGAGCCAAAAAAGCCCCAAGGGCAGCTCAGCAGGAGTACACCCTTCACTAGAAAACTGTTTGGGATTCATGTCCCTTAAACAAACCCAGATTATTACGGGTTTCATTAACTAAACTGGGGGAAGCGCTCGATTCACCCCCAAAAATGGACAGAGGCAGTCTTAACACGAAGATTTCCCAATCAACAAACAGTATTCATTTCTCTCCCGGGCCCCCCTGTGAAAAATTTTTATAAAAGGGTTTTTATTGGGATTCATTTTTTATAATTTTAAAAACTAAATTTTAAACTATTTAGATCTGTACAGGCTTGATTATGATGAATGTTTATTGCTGTATGTCGGGTTTAAAAAAAGGTTTTGGAATTGTCAAAAAAAGAATTTAGACGGTAAAGTTTTTTTACGGGTTGTTTATAAAACTTTTTCATTATGGGAGGGTGAGTGGGGAAAGTGCCAAAAGACAAAATACAGGAAGATTTTTTTTCGGGCAAATTTTTTTCCTTGTTTCAAAGTTTAAAAAATCATAGAGCGGGCCAGCGAGTTTTCCAGCCCCAAAATTCGGGGGCCCTAGTTTTACCAAACCCCCAATCCTTTAAATTGTAAACTTTTTGAAAACATTTCCATGATCTAAAAAATTTTATTATATTTAAGCAAACTTAAACTAAATTTTTTTTTTGTTCTTTTCGTATCGGGGGTGAAAATCTTGCATCCGTTGATTTCAAAACCAAAAAAAGGGGCGATAAATTTCCCCTGCAGACGAAAGAAAAAAAAAAAACACAATCAGGATGTGATTCAAAGATTTATCTGACTGGGGGGAAAATTTGGTCCAATATCTACAGGGCATAAAATGCGTTAGGGTTTTATAGAAAATTGGTTTTTAAATGTAACTTTTTGGCGAACAACTTTTTTGCTTTTTTGAAATGAACTGATTAAAAAAAAAATTTTTTTTATCTGTATATGCGTGGGGGGGTGGGGGGGGGGGGTCATGATTGTGTGTGTTCCTTTAAAAGGAAATTTGAGGACAAAACTTTCAAATAAAAAAATTTAAAAATATCAGCTTGTTAAGATTGGGCTAATTTGAAATGTTCCCCCCTGGTGGGCTGATGGGTGGACTAGACTAATTAGATTTTCCCCATTGTTTCATGTGCTGCAAATATCAGTGTAGTTAAACCCAAACAAAAAACCCTGTTTGGCCATTTGCCAAAATTTTTTTTTTTTATCTCTCAGGGTAAAGGCAGCTATGAAAAAAAAGTCTAGTCCTTGCCTTAGGAGTAGGAAAATATATTTCACAAAAAAGGTTTTCCATTATGCCCCATTGTTTTATTTTCACTTCCACATTTAAGTGTGTTATGTCAGAACTGCAGGAAGGGCTTGAGTGTTTGTTCTAACCCGATGAATTTGTTTTTATTTTCCTGTCTTTCTGTTGTGGTGCCCTTGTTTTTTTTCACATGTGAAAAATATAAAAAATCCCCTTTTTACCCCGGGGCCCAAAAACATTTTATCTATAGTATAGAAAAAATATTCATAAAAAAATCACATTAATTTTTACAAATTTTGAAAAGTGAGTAAGTTGTTAAAAGAACAATGACTGCCCAAAAGGGTTTTTCGTTTTTCAAGCACAACTCCCTTACGTTAAAACATTACTCATTGTGTAACTAGTTTTTTGAAATAAATTCCCATTTTTATTTTAGTTTGACAATCCTTCTTCACCCTAACCTTCACACACAGCAAGATGGCAGTCAAAAACATTCATAATAAAAGATTAGGCCCACCCCCATAAATTCAGGCCTCTTTTGTGACAGGAGTTTCCTCAGCTATTGTCTGAAACAGTTACGACACTTTTAAAGGGGAAAGGACGACCATTTTCCCCCAAACAATTTCCCTAAAAAACTGAAAGGTAATATGACGCCTGTATGAAAGCGCCAGGTTTTTCTGTTCTAAAACCCATTCCCCCAATACATTATTAAACCCCGAAGGTGTTGTTTTGGGGATGCCAAATCAGCATCTCAACCCCCACACCATTTAGTCCCCCCAAACGCCTAAAAAAACTTGCAGCACGTATTCAAATGGGGATGTCTTAAGGACCGACGCACACAAAATTAAAAATACCCCAGCAAATTTTTGTCAGGATTTCCCCGAGATCAAATTTTGCTTTTTTCCTCAGTTTTTTTCCTTTTGTGAGAGATAAAAAAAAGGCCCTGGGAACTGCCCTTTCCCTTTCCCAGTGCAAAGAAAATAAATTCCCTGATGGAAAAAAAAAAAAAAAAATCAGCTTATTTCAACTTCTTGATGAAATTCAATGTGGAAAAATTGGATTAAAAGCAAACTTACACTTTGAATGAAAAAATTCACAGCCGAAATAATAGATATAAAAAAACGTATTTTTAGTTTTTTAATGATCGCCCCTTTTTTTTTTTTTTTTCTAAGGAGTTTGGGGACTTAAAGTTGCCGGAGGACTATGATTTGATTTTATGTTTTCGACGTTTGGGGTATTGTGGTTGTGTGGCCCCTGCTTCGATAAAAAGAAACAGCAATTTCGTAAATGAAATACGTCAAAATGTGTCGTTCGATAAAACTGGAGGTATGGAGAAGGAATGGGAACATTGGAAAAAAAAATTTTTTTCTCATTTACAAGAATTCGTGTGATCAAAAATGATTTTACAGAAATATTAAAAATTTAAAAACCCCTTTTAAAATACTGTGCGTAAAAAAACACTAAAGGACAAATAAATAAGTCAAATAAAACGAATGTTGAAAACCCTCAAGGTACGTTCTTGGTTTTAAACCCCCTTGGTTCTTTTAAACTTAAAATCTGCCAAATGCAACGACTACATTGTTTACCCTATTTTTACATATTTAAAGGGTTGTTTATATCACCTTAACACTCTTCGGGGGGAGATGGTGTTTGTTGGGATCCGGATCCTTAGTTGGTTTTAATTGCTTTCATTTTTTTTAAAGATAAGGGGGGTGTTCAAAAGCAGTATTGTGAAAAATAAAGCCCTCCCAAACAGGGGGGTTTCATGACTTCCCGACAATGTTGAAAAAAAAGCTGAGTTCGTTTTTGGGATGAACTCTGAAGGTCGAGTCAGACTGTATTTGGGGGGGGTCATAGAGTATCCGTCCTTGGTAGGTCCTCTTTAATCAGTTGCTTTTTTTCTTGTTCGCTGCACCCTGTTCCAAGGATATTTTCCCCCACGTTGACGGAAGTAACAAAAGGTCTGGAAATTTGGGATGTCCACTCTCCCACCCCAAGGTGTTTTTGTTAGGTTGCTTGTTTAGTTTGTTTGTAGATCAAATTAGACCCTTTTGGGTTTTAATCAGCTGGTTTGGGGTTGAAGGGATTTTTTTCTGGGGAAACAAACCGAAAAAAATACAGTTTGATCAGTCACCTGGGGGGGCATTTTTCTTGAAGAGTGAAGAGAGGAGAGCCCGGCCGGGTCGAATGTGTCAGAAGAAACCCCACACGCTTTTTACAACGTATATGCCAAAAAACAGTAAAAAGTTCATAAGAAATTTAAAGTAGGTGAAATCTCCCCCAGATAAAAAGCACAGCAATAATAAAACATATTCATATAATAAAAATTTAAATAATAATATAAAAAGGGACTGTCAAATAGTGGGTTTAAAACATTTTTCAAGCCTCGGTCCATAAAACAAACTACAAACATGAAAAATCTCAGCTAAAAAGGCTAATTTTAAAAAGCCAAGTTTACTATTTATAACTTTTTAAAGTTCATAAAAATTTTAAAAGTGCTTTAATCCTACTCCCCCACGCATATAAACACAGAATAATAATAACACATTCAAGTAATTTTAAAAAAAAATTTAAAAAATTTAAAAAAGTAGAATGAGGTGTCTAAAAATAATGACAGAGGGCATTTCAATAAAAAAAAAATACCTCAACGAGCAACAGAGAAGCGAAAATGTTGTTCGATTTTAAAAAAATTCAACAATGAAAAATGAAACTATGCTAATAGATGTTCTAATCGGGGATTTTATGCTAATCAATGTATTTTATCAGACTTTTGTTTAGCTGAAAGCCCGCTTTTTTTTTTTTTTCTTTTTTTTCAAAAAATTTTGTTGGGGCCTGAGGGATGGAGGGGGGGTTTTGTTTCTGGCCAATCGGGTTTAAGTTGGGTTGGTGTCATAAAGCTCTTTTTAGTTGTCAAACTGAAAGCTGAAAAAGGAGCAAAGATGATTTCTAAAATGTGAGAGGAAAAAGTAAATCTCACCAAAATTTAAAAAAAGTCAAACCCCGCGGTGCATCAAAGGGCCCCATAAGGGTGGGAAAGGACGCAGATTTCATTAATTTCGTAAAAATTTCAAATCAAAGGCCAATGAGATTAACAAGCCCCGAAACCCCAACTTGGCTGAAGTGAACCGGGGTATACAATTTGTTAATCGCCAAAGTGCACTTGGAGTAAAAAGAAGCGGGAGCAAATAAAAAAAAACAAAAAATTGTTTATTGGGAGTTGATTTTAATTCTATAATGTTCATGGGCTACAAAAAGTGAAGCGAAGCAATTTTAAACATGTCATCATTAAATTTTGGCCTTGTTTCGCCCCCGCATTTTCAGGCTGTCAGGGGTGTTTTGGCCTGTGCCCAATCACCCTTTTTCACCTGAGAAGATGATAAAAGGTGTTAAAAGGCCCGGGGATGATTTTCCCCTGCAAAGTCATCAGGTCATGTTTTTCTGTCCTTCTTGTAAAATAAATATTTTTAAACCATCATGTGTCCCCACTTTTTTGTTTTCGCCCGGCGGGGTAAAAAATGGGGGGTCGTCCGGGATTGAAACCCCGGGACCTTCCCTGAAGCGAGATTCATCCCCAAAACCCAAAATTGGCGCGTAGTTCCCGACCCCCTGCACGTTAAGATGAAAAAAAGATGATATTTTTCCCCGGGTGGGGCAGCCCCAAATTTGTAGGGTGAGTACCTTTATTTTTGTCCATCTTTTTCTTTTTTTGTTGGGGGAGTGAGGGGAGAAAAAACCTTGTTTTGTTGATTTTTTTTTTTTGGGAAAGGGAAGTCAGTTTTTAAAACCATGTTTTGTTTATTGTTTTAGGTGATGCTCACCCCCAAATTTATGTTCGTTGGGGAAATAAATCCCCTTCGTTTTGGATGCTCTCCCGGTTTTGTGTTACTTTTCATAAAAGTTGGTGTTTTGTTTTGTTTAGTTTCCCAAGCCCGGGGGGAACAGCCGAATAAATGACCGACTTGGCTGGGGGTTTTTAGCTTTTAAACGGGACAATAAAAGGTAAAATACCCCTTTTTTTGGTGATTATTCCTGGAAGATGGTTTACCCCTCTGCCGCGATTTTGGGGGCCCATCTCAATTGGTCTTCAAATGAAAAGGCACTGATTTTTTCCCCCTTTTTTTGTGCTTCTTTTCTTCTCACCCTTTTGCCCCTCAGTAACTTTGCAATTGTAATTTGCTCTAGCCTCAATTGTTTGTTGTTTGTTTTGATTTCACCTAAAAGGGGGAGGGATGGATAAGCCCCGAACTTTGGGGGTTTTCCTGATTGAACCCCAAAAAAAAATTCAAAACTTTGAGCCTTTAAAACGCCCCAGCAATGAATCATGGCACTTCATTTTTTTGCCCCCCAAATTGCATCATTCAACATTAAGCACTTTTTCCCCATTTTGAAATTGACTTATTCGAATAGACTTTGAGTTTAAATTTAAGCAGATTTTAAGTAATAATAAGCTTTTGCCATCGCCCCAAACTATGGGACATTTAAGTAGGGGCCCCTTATATATGTGCTTTATATTAAAATGCAGTTTAATAAAACATTTTCTTCAAATCAAATTTTCAAATAAAAAACAACAAAGGAAAAGCGGTTTATCATAACCCTCCGTAGCATTTCCCGACTGATGTTTCAAGTGGTCATGTAAAAACTATTACAACAAAAATACTGAAAAAAAAAAATTAATAATGATGGGCAGGTTTTAAAGAAATGAAAGAGTTTATTCTAACAAATTAAAAAAGTGCAGCCGGGAAAAAAAATCATAGTTAACAGAAATATGAACAATTTTGATTCATAAAAGCTTATGAAGGTAGAGTCCCCGAAAACAGTAACTGTGGGGTTAGACAGTTCATGTTGACGTCCTGTCCCCATCTTTGTCTCGTCCCCGCTTTGGTTCTCCTCACTTCTCATTTTCCCTTTTTCATCTGCTCTTCCTCAAAACCCCGAAAAGATGGAACCGTTTCCAGATGAATGAATGATTTCTCCAGTTCTTGTTCATTCCCTTTTATGTAAAGATTGTGGTTGTTGGTTTATTTTTTTTTTTATTGTTGAGCCCCCTTTAGATCAATTGTTTGAAAGTGGCCCCGACTTCAAAAGAAAGCCTAAATGTTTGCTGCTAAAAAAGTAAGTTGATATTAGATTAAATAAAGTACATTTCATCACAATGTCCCGTTAAAATGTAAAAGTTGTAATATAATCCTTGTTCTTCACCAGGGCTCCAAGAAAACAAACCCAAGGAGGGAAAAAAAAAACAACGCAAAGGACCATGGGTTTTTTCTTAAGGCCTGAAAAAATTAAACCTTAATTTGAGGGGTAAATAAATGGGATTTAATTTAAAAACAACATAGTTTTGATTAAAAACTTTTTTCCAAATTATAATAAATAAAAACCTACCCCAAAACCCGTGGGGCTGACTCTTATCCCGGGGACGTGTCATGGCGACATCCCTTCTTTGTCACTGTACAGTTAAGATAAAAAAAAACTTTATTATTAACTTGCGTTTTTTCCAGTACAAATTCCCCAAACATTATGACCCCTTTTTAATACTGTGTATTGTCCCTTTTGGGGGATAGAGAAAAGGGCATGGGTTTTTTTGAGGGGTCCTGTGGTGTGGGCACAACAAACAAAGGGGGGTCAGTAAACTTAAGACAATGTTGAAAAAAAAGCTGAGTTCAGTTTGGGATGAAGCATTTGAAATTTCCGAGCAGAGCTGGACTGTGGGCCCGTGATATCCTCCCCGGGCGGTCTCTTTAATCAGCTTGCTTGTTCTTTTACGCTGCTTGTTCCCGGATGCTGACCCCCCTCGACGGGTAGACAAAGCGGTCGAGCTTGGGATGTCCTCTTTCAGTCAAGGGTATTTTTTAGGTTGATCTTGGTCTTTGAATTGTGAGTCAAATTTGATCCCTTTGGGACTTTAAAAGATTGGTTTAGATGGGACGTTTTTTGGGGGAAAAAAAACCCAAAAAAAAACGTTGATCAGCCACACTAGGGGGCATTTCTTTAGAGTGGAAAGAGAAAGAGAGGCCCCGGGTTTAAAAAATTTTAACCCGCCCCTACGCATTTACAACGATATATACCAATAAACACGTAAAAATTTAAAGAAATTTAAAGTAGGGGAAAAACCCATCACCCGCATATAAAGACAGCATAAAAAAAAAAAAACATTTAAAGTAATAAAAATAAATGATAATGAAAACAAAGGGTTTTTCAAAGTTTGGGTTCAATTATTCCCCCTCCCAAAGGAAAAACACAAACATGAAAAACTTCCTAAAAAGGTAAAATTAAAAACAATTTTACATTTATACGTTTAAACCTAAGAAAAGTTAAAGACCCTGAAAACTACCACCCCAATAAAACCCGCATAAAATAACACATTCTGTAAAAATTATTAACAATTTAAAAAATAAAAATAAGTAAAGGGTGCAAAATAATTAAATGAGGGTTTTTTCCTAAACATAAAAAAAACTCACCCATCAGATGCCTACGAAAAGAACAATGTTTTTTCATTGTTAAAAAAAGTCAACAATAAAAAATAATGAAATATGAAGACGTGATAAGTATCCTTGCATCTGTAATGCAAGTTTTGGGGATCTGGCTTACCTTTTGCTAAAGACCTCAGGGAATATGAAACAGATCAAGTCACATAACCCCCCGCTTTTTTTTTCTTCTTTTTTTTTTGAAAAATTCGTTTTGGGTGGAAGGCGGATGAGTTTCCCGTTTTTTGGCCAACTTGGTTAATTTGTGGTTGAGGCCAAAAGAAGTTTTGTCTTGTGATGCTCCCCACAAAAAGGGAAAGGGGGAAGAAGTAAATCTACTCAATTGACAAGTCAAAAAAAGGCGCCATAAGGCAGGTAAAAGGGTGAGATTTCATAAATTGTAAATTACAATCAATGGCCAATTAGTTTAAACGAAGCCACGAAACCAATCACTGCGCTCACAATGAACCCCGGTATGACAATTAGTCTATCCCCGAAGTACCCTTGGAGTAAAAAAAAGTGGGAGAAAAAAAAACCAGAAAAAAAAATCGTTTCATTGGGGGGTTGGGTTTTTTTAATTTTTAATGTTACATTGGGGTACAATAAAGATGGAAGCGAAGCCCCAGTTCCAAAGCATACAATAAGTTTGTGGCCCTGTACGCCCTGCATTTTCATGGTGTCAGGTGTTTGGCCCCGTGCTAATACCTTAATCAGCTACATGAGAAGAGAAAAGGGCCCTTTTAAGAGGGCCCGGGGGATGATTTTTCCCCGGAAAGTATCAGGCTCACCCGTTTTTTTGTCCCCTTTTTGTAAAATAAATATTTTTGAACTCCTCATGTGTTCCTTTAGTTGGGCCCCTCAGCCGGGACGTAACTAAATGGAGGCTCGTCCCCGGGTCTGAAACCCCGGGGAAAATCTTGCACCCGAAACGGAAAATTTCGCCAAAAACCAAAGTGGGGTAAATCTTCTCCGGCGTTCTTTATATCAGGGGTCCACTTTATTGACCGGGGAAAACAGGTTGGAAAAGGTAATTAAAGCTGATGCTTGCTAAGTTAAATTGTCAAGTCTTATCTTTTAAACAGAACAAAGAGGCGGTTTGGGTAAAATTTTGGGGAACCCCGGGGGAACCCCCCCTTGCCCCCCCTCCACCTTTTTATGCGTGGAGTAAATCTCGAGGCCCCCCCTTTTTTTCCTGAGCCTTCAATGCCTTCAAGATTTTTATAGGTCTCACTCGGGGGGTGCTACTTCCCCTCGTTTTTAGCTTCTGCTGTAAACTTTAATTTTTCTCTTCTTGTTGAAAAGCATTTCAGCCTCCTTCTGCTTTATTTCTGCCTGCATTTGTTCTTCACTCTGTTTCCATTCAGTTTCCATTTGACACAGTTTAACTTGTTGAGTTTGTATCTTCTGCATTGCCTTTGACTTTTCCAGTTTTACTAAAAGTTCTGCCTCAGCCTCAACACGTTTGCTAGATGGATGAGAGAGGAGTGGACTGACGCAGGCATCTATTTTCATCCTGCTCCCAGGGGAGTGGGCGTAGCTTTCCGCTGAGAGTTAGTCATCTTACGAAATTTCTTTATATCACGTGACTCCAGTTCATTGACTGGTGAACAGACAGTGTTGGGAAAAGGTAATAATGCTGAGTGCTAATGCTAAGTTAATGATGTCATTTTTTCTTAAAAATTTTGATTAAACGTTATTTTAAAATTAAAATTTTAAGGCCAAATGCACAGTAACAGTTATGGGAATAAAGGTTTTTATTGCACTTCACCCTTTCAAC
Organism: Mugil cephalus; assembly: GCF_022458985.1. Lineage (NCBI taxonomy): Eukaryota > Metazoa > Chordata > Actinopteri > Mugiliformes > Mugilidae > Mugil > Mugil cephalus. The sequence continues at coordinate 28,275,446 of NC_061771.1, forward strand.
ATTTTCATTTGGAGGGACATTGTGAATTATCCTCCAAGGATAAAATACACGGGCCCAAGGCTTTCCACCTTTGTCTTTGGCCTGAAACATTTATTTGGTTTTGTCGAGAATTATACCATGGAAACGTGATTTTTCATGAATAAAAACTTGTTTCACATCCACAAGCAAATTTTCCCCATGCACTAATGAATTATTTCCCCAATGCCAAAAAAATCATTTTCCTTTGTGAAACCAGGAAATGATATCATCCCAAAACCCGAGGTTTTATTATCATCACATTTAAATTGTTTCCCACCTGTCTCCCAAAACCTGATGCTGAAATACTTGTCAAAATTGTCTTTTACTGAAATTTGTATTTGTCAATCCTCCCCAAGGGAGATCCTCCAAATCCAGCTGATTCCCGCTGGAGGTTCATGACCCTTCACTGTGGGACGTCCCCTTCCCCTCTTTGTCTCTGTCCTCGTCTTCGTTCCTCATCTCCTCCCTTTTCCCTTTCTTCATCTATTTTCCGTCTGAAAACCCCCGTAAAAAGATGGGGCCAGTTTCCCGGGGAATGAACTGATTCTCTCAGTTCTCTTTATCTACCTTTATTGTAGGAAAGTCTGTGGTTTTTGCTGTTTTTTTTGTCTTATGATCTGGCCCTTGAGATCAATTTTCTGAATGTGGCCCCCCGAACTTCAAAAAAAAGCCCCCAAAAATAGCTTTAGTCTAAACACAGCAATTGACGATTAAATTTAAAATAAATACATGTTTTCACAATGTCATTAAAATTAAAAATTGTAAAATCATAACCCTTGTTCTTACAGGTCCCAAAGATGAAACCAAAAAAGGGGGAAACAAATAAGAAACCCAAAATGATCAGTGTTTTTTTTTACGGACCCAAAAAAATTAAACTTTTGGGTTTAGAGGGAAAAAACTCAAAAGGGATTTTTTTTTAAAAAACAAATGTTTAGTTAATAACTTTATTTCCAAAAAATTGAAAAGGAAATAAAGCTGTTTGATCAGGGCACAGGACTCCTTTGATAACTACAACACAGGTGGCGGAAGCTCGAGGATCAAGCAAAATTTTTGTAAACATTTGTTTAAATGTAGTCAAAAAATATTTTTCAAATAAATCCCTAATAAAACCTTAATAAACTTGTATTTTTGTATTTTCATTTTTTTTAAGGACGATAGTTTATTGGAACGTGAAAAAATTAAAAAACGTCTAGATTTTAATCAAGTTTCATGTGCACAATCAAAATAAAAATTATGGGGAGTATTTTTAAAATGTCTTAATGGAGGGGTCCAAATTCTTAAAAAGTTTAAGTTCTCTGGTATTTTTCCTACAATGCAATAAAAGCGTTTATTTCTGTGTGGGGCAAAAACATGAGGCCGGGGCTCTTTTGGACCGGGAGTGCCCGAAACCGAAACCCGATAAAAACACACGCCTTTATAAGAAGATGGGTTTTCCCCGTGTTTGAAATATTTATTTTAAAAAAATAGTTGATTAAATTGTCATTTTTTTCCCAATTTATTGTTTTTTTTGGCACTAAAAAAGTGGATGCATCAAACTTTAGTCGTTTTAGTTATTTTTTGAGCCCTGGGGTTTTTTTTTTTCTTACACGGGAAATGAAACCAAAAACCTGTCCCCCCTCCCCTCGTGTTTATCCCTTTATATGGAAAAATCCCGACCGGAATCGGCCCTTTTTGAAGGGTTTTTTAGACTCTGCAAAACCCGAGGCTGTATCGAAGCATTTTTGGGCAGGAACTGTGTTTTTGCATCGCATTTTGTCAATGTCCTGCAGCCCCCTGTCCACCCTTGGCCAACATGTAGCTCTGCCCCGGCCAAGGGGGTTTTAATTTTACAATGGCTCAAAAACCGAAGAAGCCTTTAAATGAATAAAAAACATAATAAATCACTATAAAAAAACAAAATATAGATGACAAAAGCTTCTCAGTAACCCTCCTTTAGCAGGGTTTTTTTCTTAAAGACGATTTCAAGTGTCCCAAATTGAAATCTTTTACAACCAAAAAAAATAAAATACAAAAACCCCAAATAAAAGGGGAGGAGGGTTTAAAAAAAAATTAAAGGAAAAGAAACCTCATCTTCGTACCCTTACCCCATAGGGGACAGGGTTTCGGAGTCTTTTCCCCTGGATCAGGTGAGAGGTGGGGTTTCGCCGGGGGCAGGTTCCAGCTATTTAGGGGTAATAAAAAAACAACCCCTCACCCCACATAGGGTCCATTTTATGATCCCAAACCTAAGAGCATTTCTTTTGGGGGGTGGGGGAAAAAAGTACCCGGGAAAAAAACCCGCAGACCAACAAATGAATAGTAAAATATGCCAAATTCGTCCTCAAGATGGAGTTAAAATTCCCCGCTGAACCTGTGGAGGGTTTAGACCCCTTCACTGTGGTGACGCCTTCTTTTTTTGTCTCTTTTTTTCTTTTTCCCAAACTGTTAAGATTAAAAAAACAACCCATACAACAAAAGTGTTGAAATGCAGATTATTTTTTCATTTTCTTGCTTTTTTTAGGGAATAAAGGCAGTGGGAAATGTAGAATGTCCCAATCCCCTGGACATGTAAAGTCTTCAAGAAATTCCCTTTTGTACGTCTGGGGACCACAAAGTCACGTCGAACCCCATCACCCCCTTTGGGCAAAGCCTGACCCCAATCACCCTGAAACTGCCGTCTGTTTAGATTTAAAAACAAACACAAAGACTAAAACGCTGTGCTAAAACAAAAAGGCTAAAAGCTAAAATTTTAAGTATTGAAAAATTTTTTTCCCCCATTGTTATCGGGACCTAAGATTGTAAAGTCCACCCCCTTTGTAAAACCGTTTGGTTTCGGTTTAGGAAAACATCAACTTTTAAATTTACCCGTTGGATTTCTGTGGCAGGTATATTGGGTGCCGGTTTCGTGCGACGACGCATGACTCAGACTACACGGTGTAGTGCACACATGGGCATTTTACGGCCCGCGGGCCCCTCGGCCCCTTTTGGGGATTCCCCTCTGGCCCGGTATTCATCATGAGCCAAACGAACAATAATGCGTGCATGCAATACGAGTGGTTGTTTTTTTTTGACCACGAGTGTTATTTATGTATGGGGGGGATGTTGGTTTGTCAAAAACAAAAAAAGTAAGATGAAAAGCCCTTCCATCTTTTATTCATTTTATTCATTTATTCATGTTGCTACATGGTCCCTCCTTAGTCCACCAAAGTTTTTACAGAGGCAAACTTTCCAAAATTTCCCAAAATGTTCAAGTTTCATTTGGTTTTGGCCTCCAACACAGTTCATTTTTCATGCGGCCCCCCCTGCAGTAGCCACGGCTTCGGCGAGGCCGGTCGCGCTATCACCTTGAAAAACGAGGCCCCCGCTACATCGCATGGACGGAAATCATTAAAATCATTATGGAGCATGATTTTTAACACACATTATCAAAAATTTTATACAATAAAAATAAGTTTAAAAAACCACAGTGGAGCTGTAAGTATCCAAAACAAATTTTATTTTTTTCTTAATTAAGTTTTCAAATTGATAGCAGAAAGAGTTGGATTTTGAAATGTTCAATAAATTTTTTTTATCATTTATTTTTTAAACATTTTAAAAAGAAAGTAAAAAAACAACAAAGTAATGATGTATATGTATTTCAAAAAGAAAAAAAAGAAGGGAAAAATTTTAGACTTCCCATTTACGGATCATTTAATGCACCTAAAAGCGCTCAAAAGCTTTTACCTTCCGATGCATGTAGACGGTAGAGATCGTCACCCAGAGCTTTGGGAAACCAGTTTTCCAAAAATGCAATGTCGAGCCCCGGGTTTTTTTTTGGGAGCCAAATTTGCTCGGTTCGGGGTTCCCCCCGGTCCTCTTGATCTTGAATTTATTCTAAATTTCCACTCCCCTTCCGCGCCGACTTTTTGTTGGGGAAAATACATTTCTCCCTTTCCGTGAAAAATTTTCCCCCGTTTCCCCAAATTTTCCCGAATGCCAACACATCTGTTTTAATCCCTTAAATTTCGTCCAAAATTTCGTTGATTTTTTTGCAATCTTCCCTTTAATGAGCGAAATTCCCCCCTTTAAAAGTGTTGGACGGCACGGGCGTTGTTTTCTTTGGGAAATACATTTGCTAGCCTTTTCCCTGGGAATATTGGGGGGGTCATTTTTTGGGCCCCCTTGTGGGTTTTTGACCAATTTTTTGGAAATTTTTGGTGGGGGAGTGACAAACACACTTTCCCCCCCCAAAAATTGAGAAAATTGTCCCAGCCAGTAGAGAGTGAGAGAGGGCTGTGGAAGGTTTTGGAGTACCCTCCTTTTTTTTTAGAATGCCATGTCTTGTGGAGGAGTCTGCATGAGAAAGAGCTTTTTTTTTTTATTTACTTTTGTCTATTTTTTGATATCTGTAGGCATCACACATTACAAAAAGGGGGGTGAAATGTCTTTTTTGGTTGTTTGGATCATTAAAATTCCTCAGGCTGGGTGTTGGTGTCCCCTACCCCCTTCGTTCTGTGAAAATCACAGGCATTTTAGGGGGAACATTACTGGGAAACAAGTTTGACATTTACATACAGTACTACCTTGCTAATTCCTCATGGGGGACATTGACCTCCGTGTGTAAGGACTTTGGAACAAATGAAAATCAATTAGTTTTGTTGCAATTACAACAGTGTTGTGAAATCACCCTACCTCAGCAAGTTTAGAAGCACAGATAAAGCCAAAGGTTTTCAAAAAAAAGGCTGTAAAGTTAGTTTGAATGGTTGGATTTAACCCCCGAAAATTTTGTGGTTATATCACCGTATTCCCCTGAAAAATTCATTAGTTTGAACCGTTAGAGCAAAAAGATTCCCTAGACTGTATTTGTAGTGGCCTTTAATGAATAGAATGAGATCAAGTTTTTGGTAGAAAAGAACTAATGAGTGTAAAAGTGTGTCCAAGATGACTAACCCCTAAGGGGTTGGGAGAGGGCCCTTGGCCTCTTAAAAAAACAAAAAAAAAAGCAGCAGTGAGCCACACCCCTGCAGATATCTTAACTTAAAAAAACATTTATGAGCATTTTGGCAACATTTCTTTGAAAAATAGAAAAAAAAAGTGCTAATCCCGAAAGACAAGAAAACAAAGCACGACTTTCCCCTTTTGAAAGCATGGTGCTCGCCAGGTGTTTAAAGGTTTTTCCGTTTGACTTTTTCATTTTTTTTTGAGCAATTCATTGTTTACAGGGGTGAAATACAAAAGCCTCGATTCATATTCAAACCCGTATTTAAGACCCACATCATACTCCCAAAATATCCCCTTGAGATCGCTTTATACAGCAGCCCACAGCAATCCCCAGCTGATCAAAGACCTATGGGGGCCCCTATTTTGGGACCTCCTTCCCCTTTTTCCCCCTTTCTGCCCGACTAAATTAATTTTTAAAAAAAAAAAAACAAATCAGACCCCAAGAGTGGATGATTTTTTCATCCCCGTGAGGTAGTAAAGCACCCGTGTAATAATAGCCTAATTTAGTTTACTTTAAATACAAGGGGGGTTACCGTTTGTACAGTATTTATTTTCCTCCCTTGAGACGATTTAAAGATGTATATGTTGTTACCACGTGGCATAACAATTACTGATCTTTTTTTTTGGATTACGAATGTTATAATTAGGGAAAAAGCTCAATAGAACAAAAAAAACTGTTAAGGTTTTTTTTCCCCTCAAGGGATGAAAGTATTTTAAAAAAACACGAGACCATTTCTAGTCTTTTTCAGGCTTTTTCATCATGCCTGCTGGTATTTTTTTTTTTTTTCCGGAATGTTTAAATTTTTTTAGGACAAGACGGTTGCAGTCTGTCCCCTTTAGTGAAGTGTAACAAAAAACGCACCAAAATTTGTGCTGTAAAAAATAAAAAAATGCTTTTAAAAATGTTTTTCGTTCGTTGTGGTTAAATTACCAGACTTTTTTTTTCCAATGCCCAACCCTCCCTTAGTCTTGGGGCTTGAAATTCAGCCACCCAGACTTTCCCTGCACCAACAAAAACTTTTTAAGGGGGAGTTTACTCATTTGGGAACTAATTACAGGATGGCTGGACTGGAGAGCGGCTGCCCCCAGGCCCAAAAAATATTAACTGTGTCTCGTAAATACCCTTAGGTATGGTTATTTCAATGTGCTTCCACCCCCTTGCCTTCCTGGAAATTTAACCCACAGGAAAAATTTGGGGAAAGTCATGGATCCAAGTCAGATTTCTTGAGAGGAAAAACCCCTGTCGGTTTATCACCTCCTCTCGAACTTTTTGTCCCGCCCGTGGTTTCATCAAACCCTCGAAACTCACCCCTGGGTTTGCCCCCTTCAACTTTTAAAATCAGTTATGTCTGTATTTGGGGGGAAGTTCTCAGGGGTGGGGTTGATTTTAGGGCATGTATTTTGGTGCAAACAGAAAAGGGAGAAACAAAATATGAGTTAGTTATAAAAAAGAAAGTCATTAAAAAAAAGCTGACACAACTTTAAGGGGGAATGAAATTTTTGGCAGAAAAAGTTAACAAAGTTCAAAAATTATATCGGTTTAAGATTTTTAATGAGTTTGTAAAAAAGTTTTGTAGATAAATTATTGTCCCCGCATGCTAAAAGGTTTTAAAAATGTTTCATTTCACCTTTGACTTTTTAAGTTGATGTGCTTCCGGGGGGGCCCCCCTTCTGTTTACTTTGAAAGAATATTCGCCTTCGCTTGTGACGACAGGTTGGTTAGAGATGGGGTCGTTCCCCCTTTTTCATAGGGGGGTCAGCAAAATTATGCTGCTTCAAATCGTCCTCATCATAAAACGAAGCAAAATCTCTTCACCCCTTTTTCCAAATAAACCCCCGGATTTGAATTTCTGGGTTTGACAACACGTTCGCAGTGACTCGGGCCATGCTCTCCCCCATTTCGTCGCAGTCACATTATGAAAGTGTTAAGATGGAAAAAATGTGGTAATAATGTCGGCAAGGCCCCAATGATTTTGATACTGTCCCATACGAAAGAACTTACCAGGTTAACTGAGTTAAATGAAGAAACGAAAATGAAGGTGTGGTCCACGGGGCCTGTTTCTTCACCTAAAATGATTTGGATGAAATTTTTAGTGCTTTATGGCTTTAATTCACGGAACATTTCTGGAATTAAGGGGGGGTTTGAAAAAATCAGGTGCATCAGGAACTTTGGGGAGTTTTGTGAGCCAAAAAGACCAGACCCGGGGCGCTCAGCGGGGAAAACCCTTACTCATCCTGATTTGGGATTTTGTCAACTTAAACAAACCCCATTATTATGGTTATCATTTAAATGAACTGGGGGGAATTTATTCACACCCCAAAAAAAGGAAGAGCGTTTAACCAGAAGATTTCCCAAACATATAAAAAGTATTCATTTCCTCTCCCGTGTCCCCCGGACAAATTGTTTTACAAGTTTTATTTTAGGTTCAAATTTTTTTAACTCTTTAAAAAAACCAAATTTTATAACTATTTTAATTGACTATGGGTTGATTACTGATGAAAGTTTCTTAAACGTATGTTGTCCAAAAAAGGGTTTTGAGAATTTCTCACAAAAAAAAATTTAGTCCGATAAAAGTTATTTTTCAGGGGTTTTTTCAAAATTTCTGTTCATTTTTGGGGGGTGAGTGGATAAGTGCAAAGACAAAAACAGGAAGATTTTTTTTCCCGGGAAAATTTTTTTCCTCGTTTCAAAAAATAAAATTAGGGTGGGCCCGGAGTTTTCCCCACCAAAATTTCGGGGTTGTTTTAAACAGCAAACCTCCCTTTTACTTGTAAATCTTTTTGAGAACCCTTTTAGCGATTAATTAATTTTATTTAAAATTTGCAAACTTAAAAAATCAAAAATTTTATTTTTTCAGGATGTGATTCTCAGTATCCCCCCTCAGCCCAGGGGTCCCTGGTGGGCTGATGGGTGGATACTGATTAATTATGATTTTCCCATTGTTTCATGGCGCAAATATCAGGTCCTTAAAATCCAACAGAAAACCTGTTTGGCCCGTTTGACCATAAATTTTTTTTTTTTATCTGTCAGGGGAAAGGCAGTATACTAAAGGAAAATCTAGTGCTTCCTTAGGGGTAAGAAAAATATATTCCATAAAAAAGTGTCCTTTGTGTCCCCTTGTTGTTCATTTTTCACTTTTACATTGTAAGGGCTGATACGCTAGAATGAAAACCCTGGCTTGAGGGTTTTTTAAAACCCGACTGAATTTGTTTTTTTTTTTTGTCTTTCTGTCTGTGTGTGTCCTTGTTTTTTCACACTGTGACAAAAATCAAAAAAACCTTTTACCAGAGGCCAAAAATTTATGTTAGTATAGAAAAATTTCATAAAAAAATAACTTTTTTTTTACAAAAAGTAAATAGAGTAGAGTTGCCCAAAAGGACTGACGCCAGGGAAAAAAAGGGGTTTTAATTGTTTTCAACAAAATGTCCCTTCGTTATAAAATTTCATTGTGAAAAAACCCTTTTTTAATAGAATTGCCCCCTTTTATTTTTGTTTTTACAATACTTTTTCTCCTGAACTTCACAAACAGCATGATGGGTCAAAACAATTCATAAACAAAGATTGGCCCCCATCCATGAATTTGGCTCTTTGTGACGGCTTTCCCCAGCTATTGATCTGAAAAAGTTACGAGCGCTAAAGGGAAGGACGACCCTTTCCCAAAAATTTCCTAAACAATGAAATGGAAATATGACCCTTTTATAAGCTGCACAGGACTTTTTGTTTTAAAATCCTTCCCCAAAACTTCATTTAACCCCGACAGCGTGTTTTTTTGGAAGCCAGAATCGCTTGCAATCCCCCCAACCAGTTTATCCCCCAACGCTTAAAATACATTGGAGCACATATTTAAAAAGTGGATTTTTAAGGGCTGCGCACAAGAATTAAAAACTCCCGCAAAATGTTTGTCGTGATTTCCCCGGGGTCAAAATTTGTTTTTTTTCCCCAGTTTTCTTTCCCCCTTTTTGAGAAGAAAATAAAAAGGCCTGGAGGAACTGACCTTTCTCTTCCCGTGTAATAGAAAGAAAAATTCTGATGGAAAAAAAAAAAAAAAAAATAGCTTTAATTTAACTTCCTTGATTTAAAAATTCAAAATTGGAAAAAATTGGACTTTAATGCAACTTCACTTTGAAGAAAATTACAGCCGATAAAAATAGGATAATAAAAACAGTATTTTTTAGTATTTTAATGACTCTCAGTTTTTTTTTTTTTGTTTAAAGCGGTTCTTTGACGTTTTTAAAATTGCCCCGGGGCTTGACTTTGTTTAATGTTTGTTGACGCCCCGCGGTTTGTGCGTTGTGTGGTTTCCCGCTTCGATAAAAAAAAACAGCCCCTATTTCAGCAATGAAATACTTTAAAATGTTCGTTGATGAAACTGGAGGTAGGAAAGGAAGGAACATTGCGAAAACTTTTTTTATTTACAATGAATTCAGTGTGAAATATGATTTTACAGAAATGTTGAATTTTTAAAAACATTAAAACCCGTGTCTGTCAAAACACTCAAAGGAACAAAAAATAAGTCAAAAGAACGAATAGTTGTAACCCCAAGAGATTGGTTTACAGCCCTTGGTTTTTTAAAATTTTAAAAATGTCCAATGATCGACCCACTTGTTTTGCCCCGTTTTTTAAAACGTTTAGGGATGTTTATGATCACTTAACACGCTCCCCTCGGGGGGAGAGTGTGGATTGTTGGGGTCCCGGGCTCCCTTTGTTTGGTTTAATTGTTTCATTTTTGTTTGGTAGAGGATGTTCTAACTGCAGTTTGTGAAATAAATAAAGACTACCGAACCGTGGGTTTTGACCCGTATCCCGGGGACGTGTCTGGGACTCCTCTCTCTTTTTTCTGTCAAGTTACAATAAAATAAATTTTTTTAACTTGAGCTTTATCCCCCTCCCGATCAGCCAACATTTGAACCTTTTTAAAATGGTAGTTGTCCCCTTGTGGTGTCTCATAGAGAAGGACAGGGGGTTCTGAGGGGGTCCCTTGGGGTGTGGGCACCCAAAAACAAACTTGTGAGTTCAGTAAACTTACCCACAATGTTTAAAAAAAAGCCGGTCAGCTTTTGGATGAAACACTGAAAACGTCCCGAGTCAGATGCGGATGTGGGGATCAGTAGAGTCCCACCCCTTGGTCGGTCCTCTTTTAAACAGTCGCTCTGTTTTTGTACGCGCATCTGTTCCCCAGGAGATTTTCCCCCCTCGAGGGGGGTAGACAAAAAGGTCTGAGACAATTTTTTATGTCCCTCTCCTCCAGTCCCAAAGGTTTAGTTTTTAGGGTTTATCTTGGGTCATTTTGACATGTGGGCAAATTTGATCCCCTTTGGTACTTTAATCAGCTGATTGGTTGATGATGGGGTTTTTTCTGGGAAACAAAAAAAAAAAAATAAGTTTGATGTCCCCTAGGGGGCACTTTCTTGAAGGGAGGAGAGGGAAAGGCCCCCGGCGTCGAAAAATTCGAAGGGAAACCCCCACACAGCATTTAAAGATATTGAGAAATTAACACGTAAATTCCTAAGAAATTTAAAAATAGCGTGAAACCAACCCTCAGATATAAAGCCAGCAATAAAAATAATCACTATTCTAGTAATAATAATAATAATAATGATAAAAATACCCGTCAAAGAATGGATATAAAATTATTTAAGCCCCGGGTCCATAAAACAAATAAACTTGAAAACCCCTCTCACAAAAAAATATATTAAAATCTAAGTATTACTTTTTATAACGTTTAAAGTTTTCCCACGAAAAGTTTTAAAAAAACTGAATGTACCCCCCAGCATAAAAGCCAGCAAAAAAAAAAAAAATCACTATTATAGTAATAATTAAAAAAATGATAGTAATTAAAAAGATAGTAATAGCGTGTTAAGAAAAATGAAGAGGAGTTTTTTTATATAAACATATAAACTCACCGTAAGATGCAACAGTCCGAAAGGAACAATGTTGTTATGCCATTTTTAAAAAATGTCAACAAATGAAACAATGAAAAATGCTAATCAACTTATGCTAATAAAATTTTTGTAATAGGGCTGTATTTTTATCGACTGTTGATTGATAGTAAGCCCCTTTTTTTTTTTTTTTTTTTTTTTTTTAAGAATTATGTTGTGGAGCTGCAGGGATGGGGGGAGGGTTTTTTTGCAAGTCGGTTAAAATTTTGGTTGAGTGTAACAAGTGTTTGTTGTCAAAAATTAAAGCAAAAAAGGAGAAAGATGATTTTCCCCAAAAAGAAGAAGAAAAGGTAAATCCCCCTCAAATCTCGAAATCAACGCCGCCGGGCTTTGAAGGGGCCATAAGGATGGTAAAGGATGCGATTTCATTAATGCGAAATTTTCACAAAATGGTCAATAGATTAAAGAAGACGAACCCAAACAGCGGCACAGAGAATCGCGGGTTTTCAATTAGTTCATCCCCCCGATTTGGCACCTCTGGAGTAAAAAACCGGGGGGCAAATAAAAACCAAAACAAAAAATTTTTTCATTTGGGGAGTTGGATTTTTTAAATTCCCCAATGTTTTAAGGGCTACAATAAAGATGGAAACTGAAGCCCCAGTTAACATCAGTCATAATTAAGTTGTTGGCCTTTTTTTACCCTCTGCATTTTTTATGGCTGTAAGGGTGTTCGGCCCGTCCTAAACCCCCAATCAGCTAACCGAGAAGATGATAAAAAAGGTGTTGAAAGGTGGGGGATGATTTTCAGCAGAAGCTCCTGGCTCACCTGTTTTTTTGTCCCTTTTGTAAAACAAAAATTTTTGAAAATCCATCATGTGTCCCCATTTTTTGTTGCGCCTCGACCGGGGGGTAACTAAATGGAGGCTCTCCGGGATTGAACCGGGGAAAATTCCACCCGAAGCGAGAACATACTCAAAAACCAAAGGGCGGTAAATCCCTTTTCCCTGCGCAGTTAAAATGAAAAAAAAGTTGATTAAAAAAAACCAGTCGCAAATTTTTCCCCCGGGACTGTGTGTTAGTTTACTGCTTTTTGTTGGGGCTTGTCTTCAAAGCCATGTTTTGTGGGCCTTATGAGGGGGACGGAAGTTGAGGACAAGATTGTGATCAAGACCCCAAAAGAAAGAAAAAGTCCCAGTTGCCATGTCAAAATGGGGTAAAAAAATATTGTTTTGTTGACTTCTTTTTTTTTTGGTAGGAAAATCATTTTCAAAACCATTTTTTTGTTTTTGTTTTAGGTGTGCTCACCCCCAAAAACTTTTTTTCGTTTGGGTAAATAAAAACCCTTTGTGTTGGGCTGCATTCCCCCTGTTCTGTGTTTTTTTTCATAAAAGTTGGTGTTTATTTAGTTTAGGGTTTCCCCAACCGGGGCGTAACACCGAATGAAATGATCCCGTTTTGATTGTTTGAGTTTGCGGGAAAAAAAAAAGGCAAAAAACCTTTCTTTGTGGGGATATCTCCTGGAAATATACGTTCCGGGTCTGCTCGCGATTTGGGCTCCCATCCAAATGGGCTTCAAAAGAAAGGGGAGTGATTTTTTCCCGATTTTTTTGGTTTTTGTCTTTCACCCGTCTCCACATCAGTAACTTTTTAATTGTAATTTTGCTCTAGCTCAGATTTTTTGTTGTTTGTCCTTTGATTCCCCTAAAAAGGGGGAGGGGGTGGATGAAGCCCCGTGAAGCTTCTGGGGCTTCTTCTGATTGAAAACCCAAAGAAAAACATTCAAAGTTCGAAGCCCTTTAAAACCCCCTCAGCATGACATTGTCCCGTTCTTATAACCTACCCCCCTACTTTCACATTCAACATTAAGCAGTGTGTCCACTTTTGAAAAGTGCTTTTTCGAAAAGACTTCGTTCTTATTCAAGCGATCCTTAATAAGTAATAAAAGCTTTTGCCAATCGCCCCCCAAATTTGGGGACATTAATAGGGACCCTTGCTACTATATTTTTTTATTTAAATGGTAGTTATAAATAAACACATTTTTATTCAATATCAAATTTTAAAAAAACACATACAAAAAATGACAAGGGCAGGTTTATCATAACCCTCCGTAGCATCTTCTGATGATGTTAAGTGGGCGACGTAAAATCTATTAAACCCAAAAATATGATAAAAATACATTTAAAAAAATGGGAGGTTTAAAAAAATGGAAAGTTTATTTAACAAATAAAAAGAAGTGAGCACAGAAATTAAAAATCGGTTTAAAAGAAAAATTAACGGTTTTTCATTAAATTCTACTGAAAGGTAGAGCCTCCAGTACAGTCCCCGTGGAGGTTCGACATTTTTCTGTGGTGACATCCTCGTCCTGGTCTTTGTCTCTGTCCTCTCTTTGTCTCCTTTACTTTTCCTTCCCCCTTCTTTTCTGCTTTCCTTTAAAAACCCCGTAAAAAGAGGAGACAGTTTTCCGATGAATGAACTGTTTTCTCCTTTTTTGTTATCACCTTTTATTTTTAGGAAGATCGTGGTGTTGGTGTTATTTTTCTCTATTGATTGAGCCCCCTTTAGATAACTTTTTAAAGGCATAAAAATTCTTCAAAGGTTTTATTGCGAGACATCTCAAACTATGGCATCTCCTCCCCCACGAGTTTTTTTGGTGCTGCAGTGAAAGTGCCCTGTGGGAAATTTTCCGCTTGGGTGCCGTGCGTATCCACCACCCCGGGTCAAGGGCCCAATGTTTGAAACGGGCCAAAGAACAAGAACCATCTAAATTCAAAAAAATAAAAATAAAAAATAAAATAAAAAAAAAAGAAAAAAAAACAAAAAAAAAAACAAAAAAACAAAAATCAAAAAACACAGGGGTGAATCACTAACCCCATCAATAATACCCTTTGGGGTTTTTTATCTTCCCCGACTGATTTCAAGTTGACTTTAAATCTATTAAAAACCCAATTAATATAATAAAAATACAAAACACTTAAAAATGGCGAGGCAGGTTAAGAAATATCAGTGAAAGAGACATCTATCCATCGTTTTTACCCTTATCCCACAGGGTAAAAGGGGGTTTTGGGCTGTCCCCTGATCAGGTAGGGTGGGGGTTCACCCCGACGGGTTCCAGTTATTCAGGGCTAAAACAAGACAAACAACCCCTCACACTACACTCACACATAGGGGCCAACATGACACCAATCAGCTCACGAGCATGTCTTTGGAGGTGGGAGAAAAAAAAGAGGATGGAGAAAAAAGGCAGACACAACCATAAAAGAAAAAAACTGCAGCATTGTCCCAGATGAGATTAAATGATGAAGGTAGATCCTCCCCTCCCGCCCACCCGCTGGAGGGTTCATGACCACGTTTCACTGTGGTGACGTCCTGGGTTTGCTTTTTCTGTCCCCCGCTTTGTTTTTTTCCTTTCCTCAGGGATTCCTTTCTTCACTATTCTTTTGTAATCCCTGTAAGAAGAAGGAGACCGTTTCAGGGGAATGAATATTCTCTCCCGTTCTTGTTATTATTTTATTTTAAGAAGAGTTTTTGGGTTTTTGGGGTTATTTTTCTTTATTTATTTAGCCCCTTTAATCAACTTGTTTGAATGTGGCCCCCAAATTCAAATGTAAAAACTCAAGTAGCTTTAGCTGCTAAACACAGTCAAGTCTGACTATTAGATATAAAATAAAGTACATGTTCATCACAATGTCCAGTTAAAATGTAAAAGTCTGTAACTCACTAATCCCTCTGTTCTTCACCAGGACTCCAACGATGAAACCAAGAAGAAGGAGGAAACAAATACAGACACCAAGAGTGATCCAGTGGCTTCTCTTCTCTACAGGACCTGAAAGAAATTAAACTCTTGAATTTAGAGGAATAAACTCAAATGGGATTTAATTTAACAACACAACATAGTTTAGATTAATAACTTTATTCCAAAATATAGTGAAATAAATAAAGACCTACCAGACACAGTGGGGTTCATGACTCTGTATCCTGGAGACGTCGTCACGGCGACATCCTCTCTCTTTGTCACTGTCACAGATAAAATACAAACTTTATTATTAACTTGCAGTTTTATCCAGGCACACAGATCAGCCACATCATTATGACCACCTTTCTAATACTGTGTAGTTGTCCCTTGTGGTGTCTCATCAGAGAAGGACATGGGTCTTCTGAGGGGGTCCTGTGGTGTGTGGCACCAACAACACAACGTTGTGAGTTCAGTAAACTTACCGTTAATGTTGAAAACAAAGCTGACGCTCAGGTTTGGGATCAAGCATTTGAAGTGTCCTGAGTCAGACTGCTGGACTGTGGGGATCAGTAGAGTCATCCGTCCTCTGGTCAGGTCCTCTTTAATCAGCTCTGCTCTGTTCTTGTATCGCTGCATCTGTTCCACAGGATGATCTGTCCCACGTCGACGGGAGTAGACCACACGGTCTGAGACATGTGGGATGTCCACTCTCCTCCAGTCCAAGGTGTAGTTGGTTAGATTGATCTCTGGATCAGTTTGACACTGTAGAGTCAAATTAGATCCTTCTGGTGCTTCAATCAGCTGAGTCTGGTTGATGATGGGACGTTTTTCTGGGGAAACAAACCAGAAAAAAATACAGTTTGATCAGTTCATGTCAACCTGAGTATGAGGATGGTGTAAAACCTTCCTCTGTCACAAAGCTGCATCAAGAACAAAAGAAATTCATCATATTCAGTAAATAATCAAACTGTTAAGAGTCATATAAACAACCACATACGATCAAACGTGTCTGACACATGCAGATTAGTTTTTATCATTTACTTGCTTTGTTTAGGTGAATAAAGGCAGCTGGACGTGTAGAATGTCACCACTCATGTGACATGTGAAACGTCTTCAAGAAATTCTCTATGTACGTCTCGGGCACCAGCAAAGTCACGTCAGAAGCCGCATCACCCGTTAGGAGTCTAAAACTCTGACCCTAGATCACCCCTGAAGACTGCACGTCTGTTTAGATTAAATTAAAAATATATAAATATTTTTAATTTAATCTAAATGGGACTAAATATATATATAAAAAAAGGACCCCTCTGCAACCCTGCCACTAATGGCTAAGATTGTGTTGTGTACTGCATCCAGTAAGAAAACTGGCAAAACTGTCAAGAAAACTGGCTTTCTAGAAGAGAAAGAGAAAGAATGAGGAAGAGAGAGATCTCTGAGCGAGATACTCTCCCTCTGCAAACAGGAAGAACAGACTGTTTGCTTCAGGCGAATCTGCCACGGGCAAGAGTGACAATGCCATTTCTCTCTTTCCGTGTCCTCATCCCAGCATTTACAACGATATATAGCGAATAAACACTTAAAAAGTTCACTAAGAAACTTAAAGTAGCGTGAAATCCTACATACCACGCATATAAAGCACAGCAATAATAATAATTACTATTCACAGTAATAATAATTAATAATAATGATAATAAAGAGCCTGTCTAATAGGACATACACATTATTCCAGCCCTCGGTCCATACAACACAAACTACTAACTATGAAAACTCAGCTAAAAAGCTAATAGTCAAGTATTTACTATTTATAACGTTTAAAGTTCACTAAGAAAAGTTAAAGTAGCGTGAAATCGTACCCACCACGCATAAAAAGCACAGCAATAATAATAATTACTATTCATAGTAATAATAATTAATAATGAGCCTGTCTAAGTTAAAGGACATACACATTATTCCAGCCCTTACAACACAAACTACTAACTGGGCGGTAGCTATATCTGTACCTAGGATTTGGCCTCCGAACAAATGTTCATAATTGTCCAACGATAGGTCGTACGGGGAAAATGAAAGTATTGTGAGCGTCAGACGAGGTTTCTCTTCGATTTAATGTTGGTTCCACGCACGTACAGCGAAAACTGTGTGACGAGAGAGAGAGAAGACCTCGCGTTGCCTTTTTTCACCGACAATCTGATATAATATGTATATAATGATAGTAATGAGCGTGTCTAAGTAATAATGACACTGAGGAGTCATTTCACATAAACATATAAACTCACCGATCAACGATGCAACAGTCACGAAAGCGAACAATGTTGTTACTGTCATTGTTAAAAAAAAGTAATCTAATAAAAAACTAATGAAACTAATGAAGGCGTGATACAGTATCCTTGCATCTGTAAGTTTCTCAAGTTCCGCACTTGTTCCTCACGCTTTTCTGTTCCTCCCCTGCGGCTCCCCAGCCGATCAGAGGAATTCAGTCACCAACGCAAGACGTCACACGACGTCCCATTACTCGACGTCCCTCCGCGACAGTTCAACAACATAAACTAATCCCAATGAATATATATATATATTTAAATGAGCAGATTCGAGCTATTCTGGTTCTTGAGTTTGGTTTTAGTTTTAATGTGACGTGAACATTTTCTCATAGTGAAAACGAATCTTAATCACCGAAAATGCACCTTTGCAGGTTAAGACACAAGATTCAAGGTGGAGGGACTAAAAGTTTAGTCAGGTTTGGGTGCCACAACGTCACAACATGTCAACTCATAAAAATAATAATAATGATAAAAAAAAAACTGATGAAGTCTTGTTGCAGCACCTGTCCGTTGAGTTTTTGGTTTTTACTGGAGCTTTTTCTGACTTTTTCCAGAGCAGCTCCTCAGCCAATCAGAGTGGAGGTACGGAACATTTCCTCGTTTTCATGTCAAGTCAGTGGAGTGAGCGTCAACTTTCTGCTGAGAGTCAAACAGCCTGTGAGTGTCAGAAGAGGAGGGTGATCCCAGGTCACACAACACAAACTGCTTCCAAATAAATTGTATTTCATTCCTAAAATTAACATACACTCATATACCTTCATGTAATTAATTGGCTTGTATGAAAAATGTAAAAAAAACAAAAAAAAAAAAAAAAAAAAAAAACAAGACAAAACAAAAAAATCTGTGCAGTCATCTACGTGAATTTCTTTTTGTCAAGTGACTCCAGTTGATTGACGGGTAATGCACCCGTGGACACCCGTGGACACCCGTGCCCGTGAACTATGCAGAGAAAGGTTTCCGCTATGGCAGCGTCACATATTGTATTGCTCAGCTGGAGACATAGCGAACGAGACTCTGTTCAGAATAAACATTTCTAACGAGTATATAACACTATACAAACACTAAAAACTATAAGACGAAACAACTCTGAAGTAAAAAAAAAAAAGTATTTCCGATTTATATCATATAGTCAAGAAGTTCACTAAGAAAAGTTAGTAACGTTAAATCGTACCCACCACGCATATGAAGCATAACAATGATAATAATTACTATTCATGCTAATAATAATTAATAATGATAATAATTAATAATGATAATAATGAGCGAGTCTAAGTAATAATGACACTGAGGAGTTATTTCATATAAACATATAAACTCACCGATCAACGATTCAACAGTCACGAAAGCGAACAATGTTGTTACTGCCATTGTTAAAATAATGTCAACTAATGAAACTAATGAAACTAATGAAGGCGTGATACAGTATCCTTACATCTGTACATGCAAGTTGCTTGGTCGATCTGCGCTTCTCCTCTTAGCGAAAGACACTCTAGGAAATATGCTAATAAGAGTAAACGCCACATGAAGCCACGCTTTTTTTTTTTTTTTTTTTGTTTTATTTTGTTTTCTCAAGAAATTCATGTTGTGGAGCTGCAGGGAGGGAGGGAGGAGTTCCTGTTTCTGGTCAACTCTGGTTAAGTTTGTGGTTGAGTGTCATAACAGAACTTTTGTCTGGTTGACGCCTCAAACGCCGCGGCTGCATCGAAGAGGCGCCATAAAGCATGGTAAAGGACTGCAGATTGCATAAATGCGTAAATTACACATCAATGGCTCAATGAGATTAACGAAGCCACGAAACCCAAACACTGCGCTGCACAGATGAATCGCGAGTATGACAATTAGTCTCATCGCCCAGATGTGACACCTCCGGAGTAAAAAGAACGCGGGAGCAAATAAAAACCAAGAACAAAAACATCGTTTCATCTGGGGAGTTGGATTTCTTAATTCTATAATGTTACATGGGCTACAATAAAGATGGAAGCTGAAGCCACAGTTACATCATGTCAGTACATTAAGTTGTTGGCCTTGTTACGCCCTCTGCATTTTCACTGGCTGTACAGGTGTGTTCGGCCTGTGCCTAATCACCTTAATCAGCTACACCTGAGAAGACTGACTAAAAGGCCTGTTGAAGAGGCCTGGGGGATGATTTTTCCACTGCAGAAGCTCATCATGGCTCACCTGTTTTCTGTCTCTTCTTGTAAAATAAATACTTTTTGAAACTCCATCATGTGTCTCCACTTTTATGTTGCGCCTCTTGAGCCGGGACGTAACACAAAAGGGGGCTCGTCCGGGATCTGAACCCGGGAAACTCTCGCACCCGAAGCGAGAATCATACGTCAAGACCAAAGCTGGCGCGTAAATCCTTCTCCGCTGCGCAGTCTAAGATGAAAAAACAGTATGATTAAAAACACACTCAGTCGCAATTTTCACCCAGGTGACTGTGTGTTAGTTCTACTGCCTGTTGTTGGGTCTTGTCTTCAAGCCATGTTTTGTGGTCCTTATGAGGTGGAGCGGAAGTTGAGCGACACAGACTATGTGATCAAGACGCCAGATAGAAAGAAAAAGTCCCGAGTGTGCCATGTCAACATGAGGGTAGAAAACCTATTGTTTTGTTGACTTCTTTTTCTTTTGGCTAGGCAAGTCAGTTTTCAAATCCAGCTCGTTTTGTTTATTGTTTTAGGTGATGCTCACCCCGAAGACTTTATGTTCGTTTGGGTAAATAAATCCCTTCGTGTTGGTCTGCATCTCCCCGTGTTCTGTGTTACTTTTCATAATAGTTGGTGTTTATGTTATGTTTAGGTTTCCCTAAGCCGGGGCGTAACAGCCTGAATGAAATGATCCTGATTCTGAGCTGTGTTTGAGCTTAGCGGGGACAAATAAAGGCTAAAATATCCTCTTCTTTGTGTGATTATCTCCTGGAAATATACGTTCACGCTCTGCTCGCGATTTGGGCTCCGATCTCAATTGGTCTTCAATGAAAGGGCACGTGATTGTTTCCCGATTGTTTCTTGTGCTTCTTGTCTTCTCACCCTGTCTGCCACATCAGTAACTTTGTCAATTGTAATTGTGCTCTAGCCTCAGATTGTTTGTTGTTTGTCCTTTGAGTTACACCTAAAGGCGAGAGAGGGGTGGATGAAGCCTCGTGAAGCTTCTGGGGCTTCTTCCTGATTGAACCCAAAGAAAACATTCAAAGCTTCGAAGCCTTAAATCCGCCTCAGCAGTGACATCTAGTGGCCAGCTTCATTTATAACCTACCCACCTACTTGCATCATTCACACATTAAGCAGCTGTGTCCACATTTTGAAATGTGACTTATTCGACATAGACTTACGATGTCTTAATTCAAGCAGATCCATTAATAAGTAATAATAAGCTTTTGCCAATCGTCCCCCAAACTGATGGAGACATTAAGTAGGGACCCTCTGCCTACTATATGTGCTTTATATTAAACTAGTGCTAGTTATAAATAAACATCATTTTTCATTCAATATCAAGCTTTTCAAATAACACATACATACAAATGACAAGACAGGTTTATCAGTAACCATCCTGTAGCATCTTCCTGACTGATGTTCAAGTGGTCGACTGTAAAATCTATTACAACCAATAATACTGATAAAAATACATTAATAATGATGAGGCAGGTTAAAGAAATGGAAAGAGTTTATTCTAACAAAATATAAAGAAAGTGCAGCACAGAAATTAATATCATAGTTAACAGAATAATATGAACAGAGTTTGATTCATAAAATGCTCTACTGAAGGTAGAGTCCTCCAGAATCACAGCTGAACCTGCTGGAGGTTCATGACCACGTTCACTGTGGTGACGTCCTCGTCCTCATCTTTGTCTCTGTCCTCGTCTTTGTCTCCTTCATCTTCTCATTCCCATTTCTTCATCTGCTCTTCCTGTAAATCCCTGTAAGAAGATGGAGACCAGTTTCCAGGTGAATGAACTGATTCTCTCCAGTTCTCTGTTCATCTACCTTTTATTGTAGGAAGAGTCTGTGGTTGTTGCTGTTATTTTTCTCTTATTGATCTGAGCCCCTTGAGATCAACTTGTTCTGAATGTGGCCCCTGAACTTCAAATGTAAAGCCTCAAGTAGCTTTAGCTGCTAAACACAGTCAAGTCTGACTATTAGATATAAAACAAAGTACATGTACATCACAAGTTGTGCTTTTTTTCTAGAAAGCGCAACTTGAATATTATCCATCGGGGAGTTACGGTAATTCAAGTACAGCAAGCTTCTCTTTGTGGGCAGACGGACATTCAGGTCTTAAAGGGTTAAACATTTATTGAGATTTATTGAGATACAGAAAATAATTCATGTAGCTATATGAGGACAGAGAGGACAAACTTTCCAACATTCCAATGCATTTTATCCAAAACTACAGATCGATTGTGTTTCATTTTCCTCTCCAACCTACACCAAAACTCATAAATTTAAATAAATCTCTACAGAATATTCTTATGTTTCTGATTACCAGTAGCAGCTTATCAGCATATATAATTTACTGCTTTTTACAATGGGAGAAAATGAATATTGAGCAGAATAACGTTCAAGTTATCGTTTGGTTTGGCCTCCAACACAGTTCAGGTTTTTCATGCGGCCCCCTGTAGAAATTAATTGCCCAGCCCTGGTGTAGAGGGTGATGGACATTGTTCATGATGGACCAGAGTTTGTTCAAGGTCAGGGACTCCTGCTCTGCCTCTATGCCAGAGTCCGAGTGCTGCCTCCCCAGTATCTACACCACAGAGTAGAAGAGGCCACTGGCAGCGACAGTCTGGTAGGACATGTCCAGCAGCTTCCAGTAGATACTGAGGAAATAGAGACGGCTCTGACCTCTATTATATACTGAGCCTACACTCACTGGCCACTTTATTAGGTACACCTGTCCAACTGCTGGTTAACACAAACAGCTAATCAGCCAATCACATGGCTGCAGCTCAACGCATTTAGGCAACTTGAAATCCACCACCACCTCTTTAGTTTCAGCTGCATCGATCAGAAGGTGGTTCTCTCTGCACCATGAGAATCACACGTAAATGACCGAACATTAGAGGACATCAGAGGACAAAAAACACACCAAAATACAAAATACAAAACACATTAATATTAAAACGGAAAGAGTTTATTTCAAGAAAATATAAAGAAAGAGGTTCAAAGGCAAGAAAAAATAAAATAGCAACAAAGAAAAAGAGGTAAAACAACAACTATCAAGTAAAAGTGTAGCACATAAATTAATATCATAGTTAACAGAATAAATACATCTACTATGAACAGAGTTTGATTCATTAAATGCTCTACTGAAGGTAGAGTCCTCCAGAATCACAGCTGAACCTGCTGGAGGTTCATGACCACGTTCACTGTGGTGACGTCCTCGTCTTTGTCTCCGTCCTTGTCTTTGTCTCCTTCATCTTCTTTCCTCAGCATTCCCATTTCTTCATCTATTCTCCGTCTGTAAATCCCTGTAAGAAGATGGAGACCAGTTTCCAGATGAATGAACTGATTCTCTCCAGTTCTCTGTTCATCTACCTTTTATTGTAGGAAGAGTCTGTGGTTGTTGGTGTTGTTTTTCTCTTATTGATCTGAGCCCCTTGAGATCAACTTGTTCTGAATGTGGCCCCTGAACTTCAAATGTAAAGCCTCAAGTAGCTTTAGCTGCTAAACACAGTCAAGTCTGACTATTAGATATAAAATAAAGTACATGTTCATCACAATGTCCAGTTAAAATGTAAAAGTCTGTAACTCACTAATCCCTCTGTTCTTCACCAGGACTCCAATGATGAAACCAATGACAAGGAGGACACAAATACAGACACCAAGAGTGATCCAGTGGCTTCTCTTCTCTACAAGACCTGAAAGAAATTAAACTCTTGAATTTAGAGGAATAAACTCAAATGGGATTTAATTTAACAACACAATATAGTTTAGATTAATAACTTTATTCCAAACTATAGTGAAATAAATAAAGACCTACCAGACACAGTGGACGTCGTCATGGCGACATCCTCTCTCTTTGTCACTGTTACAGATAAAATATAAATATTTTAATAAAAATATTTTATCCACCTACACAGATCAGCCACATCATTATGACCACCTGTCTAATACTGTGTAGTTGTCCCTTGTGGTGTCTCATCAGAGAAGGACATGGGTCTTCTGAGGGGGTCCTGTGGTGTGTGGCACCAACAACACAACGTTGTGAGTTCAGTAAACTTACCGTTAATGTTGAAAACAAAGCTGACGCTCAGGTTTGAGATGAAGCATCTGAAGTGTCCTGAGTCAGACTGCTGGACTGTGGGGATCAGTAGAGTCATCCGTCCTCTGGTCAGGTCCTCTTTAATCAGCTCTGCTCTGTTCTTGTATCGCTGCATCTGTTTCACAGGATGATCTGTCCTACGTCGACGGGAGTAGACAAAGCGGTCTGAGACATTTTTGATGTCCACTCTCCTCCAGTCCAAGGCCAAGTCCTCTAGGTTGATCTCTGGATCAGTTTGACACTGTAGAGTCAAATTAGATCCTTCTGGTACTTTAATCATCTGAGTCTGGTTGATGATGGGAAGTTTTTCTGGAGGAAACAAACCAGAAAAAAAATTGAAAATAAAAAGAAACAGAAAATAATTATCAGTAAATAATCCAACTGTTAAGAGTCATATGAACAACCACATACAATCAAACGTGTCTGACACATGCAGATTAGTTTTTATCATTTACTTGCTTTGTTTAGGTGAATAAAGGCAGCTGGACATGTAGAATGTCACCACTCATGTGACATGTGAAACGTCTTCAAGAAATTCTCTATGTACGTCTCGGGCACCAGCAAAGTCACGTCAGAAGCCGCATCACCCGTTAGGAGTCTAATTAAGCTCGGAGCTAGATCTCAGAGCGAGATACTCTCCCTCTGCAAACAGGAATAACAGACTTTTCTGCTTCTGGCGAGGCTGCCTCACACAAGACTGAGAGCACCGGCGGCTCAGGAACAAATCATGCCAACGGTGCCGAGTGAGCTACAATCCCCTCCTCATCATTTACAACGATACATAACGAATAAACACGTACAAAGTTCACTAAGAAATTTAAAGTAGCGTGAAATCCTACTCACCACGCATATAAAGCACAGCAATAATAATAATCACTATTCATAGTAATGATTATCAACAATGATAATAATTAATAATGACAATAATGAGCGTGTCTAAGTAATAATGAGGCAGCCTGCTGATTTAGTCACTGACATCGTTATGAAATCTTTCAATATGGAATGGTGAGATTTTAAAGTAATTTAACGTGAGATTAACAAGGTGAGGACAGGTGGTTGGGTAAACTCAAAACACGAGTTTCACCACTTATACAGAAAATGTTTGACGGAGTTAAAACAGTGTGAGTACAAACAGCAGCGGTGCAGAATCGGGAAGTTACGCAATACGCTTACTCGCCAGACAAACGTAGGATCCGAGAGGAGTCATATAAACAACCACATACCATCAAACGTGTCTGACACATGCAGATAAGTTTTTATCAGTTACGTGCTTTGTTTAGGTGAATAAAGGCAGCTGGACGTGTAGAATGTCACCACGCATGTGACATGTGAAACGTCTTCAAGAAATTCTCTATGTACGTCTCGGGCACCAACTGCACCACTAAGAGGCATTTTGATGAAGAGAAAGAGAGTGAGAATGAGAGAAATCACCCGGCGCACTGTCGAAGTATAAAGTTCACTAAGAAATTAGCTTGAAATCGTACCAACCACGCATATAAAGCATATCAATAATAATAATAATCACTATTCATAGTAATAATTATTAACAATGATAATAATAATTAATAATGATAATAATGAGCGTGTCTATAATGACACTGAGGAGTCGTTTCATACTCGATATAAACTCACCGATCAACGATGCAACAGTCAAGAAAGCGAACAATGTTGTTACTGTCATTGTTAAAAAAAAAGTAATCTAATAAAAACTAATGAAACTAATGAAGGTGTGATACAGTATCCTTGCATCTGTAAGTTCCTCAAGTTCCGCACTGTGCTGTTTCTCTCGCCTTTCTGTTTCCCTGCGGCTTCGCCAGCCGAGCGGCGACGCATGATGTCACAAATACAACTGTTCCTCAAAACTCTCAGCTGTTCCACTCACTTTCTGCTGTTACTCCGGCAGCCAATCATCTACGAGCGACGACGCACGACTCACAAACGCCCAAAACACAGATCCCCCTGCGGCATAAAC
Organism: Mugil cephalus; assembly: GCF_022458985.1. Lineage (NCBI taxonomy): Eukaryota > Metazoa > Chordata > Actinopteri > Mugiliformes > Mugilidae > Mugil > Mugil cephalus. The sequence goes on from NC_061771.1 coordinate 28,300,584, forward strand.
TAATCCTAATGATTGTTTTTCTTTAAATGAGCAGATTCGAGCTGTTCTGGTTCTTGAGTTTGGTTTTAGTTTTTAATGTGACGTGAACATTTTCTCATAGTGTCAACGAATCTTAAATTCCTTGAACACCGAAACTGCACCTTTGCAGGTTGAGACACGCACAAGATTCAAGAGGCGGAGGGACTAAAAGTTTAGTCAGGTTTGGGTTCTACGTCACAACAGCTCCTCGGTGTTTTTGTGAGTCTGTTTGGTGCCTTTACAGGTCTGACCCTAAATCACCCTCGATGATTGTCTGTTTAGACTAAATCAAAACATTTCTAACGCGTATATAAAGGATTGAGACATTATTCCAGCCCTCGGTCCATAAAACACAAACACTAATAACTATGAAAACTCAGTTAAAAAGCTAATAGTCAATAAATTTACTATTTATAACGTTAAAAGAACGAATTTTCACGTGTTGTGTTGCAAACACACACCAGACTAGGTCGCCTATGGGTGAAATTAGTTGCATGACATGATGCCTCAATTCTAATTCTGGTCCAGCAAAAGTAAAGACCAAATAAATCGTCTTCTGTGTCTGATAGCAATATATTAGCAAGAGGCTAATAAATAGCCTATAGCCTCGCCACCTACGTCACCCATAGAAATCTGCCCCCCCCCCCCCTCCCCCCAAAACAAAGGAAACCCTTTGCACGCACTGCACCCAGTAAGACCTGTTACAACTGTAATAGTGTCAAGAAAACTGCACCACTAGCGACTCGCCCACAAATCAGGTGCCTGCCAATCCCTGTAAGAAGATGGAGACCAGTTTCCAGATGAATGAACTGATTCTCTCCAGTTCTCTGTTCATCTACCTTTTATTGTAGGAAGAGTCTGTGGTTGTTGGTGTTATTTTTCTCTTATTGATCTGAGCCCCTTGAGATCAACTTGTTCTGAATGTGGCCCCTGAACTTCAAATGTAAAGCCTCATGTAGCTTTAGCTGCTAAACACAGTCAAGTCTAATAGTCAAGTATTTACTATTTATAACGTTAAAAGAACGAATTTTCACGTGTTGTGTTGCAAACACACACCCGACTAGGTCGCCTATGGGTGACACCACTAGCGACTCTCCCACAAATCAGGTGCCTGCCAACATAGAGCAGTGAGTTAAATTCCAATCTCCTTTCTCCCCCGCATCTTGTCATCACAGCATTTACAACGATATATAACGAATAAACACGTAAAAAGTTCACTATGAAATTTAAAGTAGCGTGAAATCCTACTCACCACGCATATAAAGCACAACAATAATAATAATCACCATTCATAGTAATAATTATCAACAATGATAATAATTAATAATGATAGCAATGAGCGTGTCTAAGTAATAATGACACTGAGGAGTCATTTCATATAAACATATAAACTCACCGATCAACGATGCAACAGTCACGAAAGCGAACAATGTTGTTACTGTCATTGTTAAAATAATGTCAACTAATAAAAAACTAATGAAACTAATGAAGCGTGATACAGTATCCTTACATCTGTAAGTTCATCAAGTTCCGCACTTGTTCCTCTCGCATTTCTGTTTCCCTGCGGCTTCGCCAGCTAGAGGAATTAATTTACGAGCGGTTACGCATGACTCAAAATACACGATGTCTAATCAGAGTCAAACAGCGTGAGTGTCAGAAGAGGAGGGGAATCCCAGGTCACACAACACAAACTGCTTCCAAATAAATTGTATTTCATTCCTAAAATTAACATACACTCATATACCTTCATGTAATTAATTGACTTGTATGAAAAATGTAAAAACGACAACAAAAAAAAAACAACAACAACAACATAAAAAAAAACAATCTGTGCAGTCATCTACGTGAATGTCTTTTTGTCACGTGACTCCAGTTGATTGACGGGTAATGCACCCGTGGACACCCGTGGACACCCGTGCCCGTGAACTATGCAGAGAAAGGTTTCCGCTATGGCAGCGTCACATATTGTATTGCTCAGCTGGAGACATAGCGAACGAGACTCTGTTCAGATTAAACATTTCCAACGAGTATATAAAGGATTTACACATTATTCCAGCTCTCGGTCCATAAAACACAAACACTAAAACCTATAAGACTAAACAACTCTGAAGTAAAAAAAAAAAAAAAAAAAAAAAAGTATTTACGATTTATATCGTATAGTCAAGAAGTTCACTAAGAAAAGTTAGTAACGTTAAATCGTACCCACCACGCATATGAAGCATAACAATGATAATAATTACTATTCATGCTAATAATAATTAATAATGATAATAATTAATAATGATAATAATGAGCGTGTCTATAATGACACTGAGGAGTCATTTCACATAAACATATAAACTCACCGATCAACGATGCAACAGTCACGAAAGCGAACAATGTTGTTACTGCCATTGTTAAAAAAAAGTAATCTAATAAAAAACTAATGAAACTAATGAAGACGTGATACAGTATCCTTGCATCTGTACATGCAAGTTGCTTGGTGTATCTGTGCTTCCCCTCTTAGCGAAAGACACTCTAGGGAATATGCTAATCAGACTCAATGTCACATGAACCCACGCTTTTTTTTCTTCTTTTTTTTCCGAAAAATTCATGTTGTGGAGCTGCAGGGAGGGAGGGAGGAGTTCCTGTTTCTGGTCAACTCTGGTTAAGTTTGTGGTTGAGTGTCATAACAGAACTTTTGTCTGGTTGACGCCTCAAACGCCGCGGCTGCATTGAAGAGGCGCCATAAGGCATGGTAGAGGAATGCAGATTGCATATATGCGCAAATTACACATCAATGGCTCAATGAGATTAACGAAGCCACGAAACCCAAACACTGCGCTGCACAGATGAATCGCGAGTTTGACAATTAGTCTCATCCCCCAGATGTGACACCTCTGGAGTAAAAAGAACGCGGGAGCAAATAAAAACCAAGAACAAAACCATCGTTTCATCTGGGGAGTTGGATTTCTTAATTCCACAATGTTACATGGGCTACAATAAAGATGGAAGCTGAAGCAACAGTTACATCATGTCAGTACACTAAGTTGTTGGCCTTGTTACGCCCTCTGCATTTTCACTGGCTGTACAGGTGTGTTCGGCCTGTGCCTAATCACCTTAATCAGCTACACCTGAGAAGACTGACTAAAAGGCCTGTTGAAGAGGCCTGGGGGATGATTTTTCCACTGCAGAAGCTCACCATGGCTCACCTGTTTTTCTGTCCCTTCTTGTAAAATAAATACTTTTTGAAACTCCATCATGTGTCTCCACTTTTATGTTGCGCCTCTCGAGCCGGGACGTAACATAAATGGAGGCTCGTCCGGGATCTGAACCCGGGAAACTCTCGCACCCGAAGCGAGAATCATACGCCAAGACCAAAGCTGGCGCGTAGTTCCCGCTCCGCTGCACAGTCTAAGACGGGGCTGGGCAATTAATTTCTACAGGGGGCCACGTGAAAAACCTGAACTGTGTTGGAGGCCAAACCAAACGATAACTTGAACATTATTCTGCTCAATATTCATTTTCTCCCATTGTAAAAAGCAGTAAATTATATATGCTGATAAGCTGCTACTGGTAATCAGAAACATAAGAATATTCTGTAGATACTTATTTAAATTTATGAGTTTTGGTGTAGGTTGGAGAGGAAAATGAAACACAATCGATCTGTAGTTTTGGATAAAATGCATTGAAATGTTGGAAAGTTTGTCCTCTGTGAAAAACTTCGGTGAACTAAGAAGTGACCATGTAGCTACATGAATCATTTTCTGTATCTCAATAAAGCTCAATAAATGTTTAACCCTTTAAGACCTGAATGTCCGTCTGCCCACAGACAAAAGTTTGCTGTATTTGAATTACCGTAAGTCCCCGATGGACAATATTCAAGCTTTCTAGAAAAAACACTGCCATTACGGTAATGATGACGCACCGCTGCTGTCGGCTGCAGGTTGAAGAGCAACGATCACGGAGCCCCAGCAAGAGAGACTTGTTTGGAGGAATTTGTTGGTAAAAACAAAGTTAGTTATACCCTTGAGATGTCACGAAGGTCTTCCAGGCAAAAGCACAACTAACCAGTGTTCACTCACAATGAACACTGACCATAGCGCAAACCACTGTGACTTACGGTAATTAAAAATCGGCCGCTTTGACGGATGCCAGCGATCCGTTCAGGCTTTTGAGGGTTAAAAGATGGCAAGAAGCTGTTTCAATCTTACTTTTTGTTGTTGTTGACGAACTAGCAGTGCCATGACGTAAATAACACATCATGGCTCAAAATAAAAGCAACACAGTCGTATTGCATGCACAGCATTACTTGTTCATCTGTGCTCATGACTGACGTACCGCGGCCAGACGGGAATGCCCAAAAGGGCCGTATGCGGCCCGCGGGCCGTAAAATGCCCAGGTCTGTCTTACATGAATTTCTTTATATCACGTGACTCCAGTTCATTGACTGGTGAACAGACAGTGTTGGGAAAAGGTAATAATGCTGAGTGCTAATGCTAAGTTAATGATGTCAAGTCTTTATCTTAAACATCTTAGTGATGTCTGGGGTGGACGTACAGTTGCGTCTGATAGGCTCATAGAGTTCACACACTGTGTTATGGGCAGTTTTTATGTTGTGTTGAATATTGTCGAGGTCGTCCAGTGCACAAAATGCCATCAGTTTCGTTCTGGAGTCTCTCGCTGTTTGTTTCCAAGAGCCATATGCTTTACTGAAGTCTTTCTCATGTTGTTTAGCCTTCTCTTCTCGCAGCTCTCGACCCTTGTCTGTTAAAGTTCTTTCACGGGAGCTGGACTTGGATGACTGACCCCTTAACATTGTCCATCTTTTGTGATTTGATTGACATTTATAAGGCTTAGCGTATTAAAGATTTGCGTTCAACAGTCTGGGCTGTGGTTCTTTCAGCTCACAAGGTGAAGTCTTCACACATTCACAGATTATTTAACATTAAAATATAACGGCCAAATGCACAGTCAACAGTTATGAGAATAAAGGTTTATATTGCACTTCACCCTTTCAACATTTTCATTTGGAGGGACATTGTGAATTATCCTCCAAGGATAAAATACACGGCCTAAGGCTTTCCATCTTTGTCTTTGGCCTGAAACATTTATTTGGTTTTGTCTAGAGACAGGACGTTCCGCACTGAAGCTCTGAAGCCTGTTCCGCTCTCTTGAAGCAGACTGGTTGGAAACACTGTGTGGAGGCTTATATCACATCTCTGTGATCACATGACCGATGACGTTTGAAGCTTCGTACGTCACATGAAACACCGGAAACTTTGGAGCCCCTTCATTCATTAAAAGGAGACGCAAAATACTCAGAGTTCCCTCTCTGCTTCATAGTGTAACGAGAGAAATAACAGAGAATTATACCATGGAGCAGATGTTGTTCATGCATGAAAACTTGTTACACATCCCACAAGCACAATTCTCTCATGCACATATTGAACTTATTTCCACACTGCCTTAAGGGAATCATTTTCTCTTTGTGAGAACCAGGAAATGATATCATCCAAATCCAGAGATGTCCTTATTATCATCAGCATTGTAAGCTGTTTCCAACCATGTCTCCAAGACACTGATGCTGAAATACTTGTCATACTTGTCTTGTAATGTTGACACAAAGAGTGACATGACTGATGTGTGAATCATGGAAGCAGGTGGCTGCTATAAGTGCAGCTGGCCACTAGGTGTCACTGGAGACGCGGAGGTTTCAAACTTAATTGCACAAAAACTCAAAGCACACTTCAGGTCGCGGGCCGAACAGGATAAACATTTATTGAACACCCTAAAACTAAATGCTTTTTGAACATAAATACAACTTAAAGCAGACAGGAATATTGTTCCAGAATAAAGGAACTTATAATTTGCTCTTCATAAAAACACCTCTTGTCAAAATTATACAAGTTACAACTACGAAAATGCTGCAAAAATCCCAGAAAAAAAAATAATAATAATGCTTTTTTTTTGCAATTAAAAAACAAAGTTTTCTGTGCGCTTATGCCGTTTTGTCAGAGTTGGATGCTTGGCATCTTGGCGACAGATTCGTTTAGGTTTGGTGTAAGGTTCTGTGTTGTGGACATTCTCTGGATGGACTGCAGGTGAGACGACTCTTGTGTGCCGTTTTGTTAATCTTCTCACACGGATATGTGCTACCAAACATGCGCAAGGGAGACGGAGCTGATGCATTGCTTCAGGAATGGAGCGAATAAACTGTGCGGGCCCTTCGCTGTCGTACTTTGTCTTTAGTGTCCCATCACCCTGCAGCTCTATCTGCTCCATCTGAGCAACAAATAGGTTGCGAAACAGCTCGGAATTCCCCTTTTGTGCTTCAAAGTCTCCAAAGCTGCGAGAGAACTCAGTGCGAAGTGCGCTCAGTTTATCAACAAAGTGCGCATTGACATACGTTTTCAAAAATGTCTTTTCCTGTCGTTGTCCCGTGCATCGATTTCATGTCCAACATTTCCTCTGTAAACGCACAAAGTGGAGATGACTAGCTGTGCAGTGTCCTTCACGTCAGTGCTTTCATCCACAGCAAGAGTATGCAAACATAGTCTTTGCTTCTTACAATGAACTGTGTTCTTAAATCAGTGACCATCTCACAAAACCGTCCCGCAACCGTATTTCTACTCAGGCTTACATTTGCCAACACATGCTTTTTGTCTGGACACAAGACGTCACACACCTTCATCATACGGCCCTTCAGAAGCTGATTTGGCTCTCTCTTCTGCCGCAATAAAGCGTGTTTTCACTGCAGCTTCACTTTGCGATTTCGCTCGGGTGACAAGTGTCTGCTGAGATGTCAGATTCTTCTGTTGTTTACAGCAACAGAAGCTTCGCTTGATCGCTCGGCAAGGCAGCTGTTGCACTGCATTATGGGATTTGTAGTTTATGTGTTATCAGCGTTTCATATCGCCGGGCCATTAAAAATAAGTTTAGCGAAGCTTTGAATTTGTTTTTTTTTTTTTGTTTGTTTGTTTTGTTTTGTTTTGTTTTTTGGTTCAATCAGGAAGAAGCTTGGGCTTCACAAGACTTCATCCACCACTCTGTTAATCTAATGCTGGAGGTTCATGACCACGTTCACGTTGGTGACGTCCTCGTCCTCATCTTTGTCTCTGTCCTCGTCCTCGTCTCCTTCATCTTCTTATTCCCATTTCTTCATCTATTCTCCGTCTGCGCATCCCTGTAAGAAGATGGAGACCAGTTTCCAGGTGAATGAACTGATTCTCTCCAGTTCTCTGTTCATCTACCTTTTATTGTAGGAAGAGTCTGTGGTTGTTCCTGTTATTTTTCTCTTATTGATCTGAGCCCCTTGAGATCAACTTGTTCTGAATGTGGCCCCTGAACTTCAAATGTAAAGCCTCAAGTAGCTTTAGCTGCTAAACGCAGTCAAGTCTGACTATTAGATATAAAATAAAGTACATGTTTATCACAATGTCCAGTTAAAATGTAAAAGTCTGTAACTCACTAATCCTTCTGTTCTTCACCAGGACTCCAATGATGAAACCAAGAACAAGGAAACAAATACAGACGCCAAGAATGATCCAGTGGCTTCTCTTCTCTACAGGACCTGAAAGAAATTAAACTCTTGAATTTAGAGGAATAAACTCTAATGGGATTTAATTTAACAACACAACATAGTTTAGATTAATAACTTTATTCCAAACTATAGTGAAATAAATAAAGACCTACCAGACACAGTGGGGTTCATGACTCTGTATCCTGGAGACGTCGTCGTGGCGACATCCTCTCTCTTTGTCACTGTCACAGTTACAGATAAAATACAAACTTTATTATTAACTTGCAGTTTTATCCACCTACTCACATCAGCCACATCATTATGACCACCTTTCTAATACTGTGTAGTTGTCCCTTGTGGTGTCTCATCAGAGAATGACATGGGTCTTCTGAGGGGGTCCTGTGGTGTGTGGCACCAACAACACAACGTTGTGAGTTCAGTAAACTTACCGGTAATGTTGAAAACAAAGCCGACCCTCAGCTTTGGGATGAAGCATCTGAAGTGTCCTGAGTCAGACTGCTGGACTGTGGGGATCAGTAGAGTCATCCATCCTCTGGTCAGGTCCTCTTTAATCAGCTCTGCTCTGTTCTTGTATCGCTGCATCTGTTCCTCAGGATGATCTGTCCCACGACGACGGGAGTAGACAAAGCGGTCTGAGACATTTGTGATGTCCATTCTCCTCCAGTCCAAGGTGTAGTTTGTTAGGTTGATCTCTGGATCAGTTTGACACTGTAGAGTCAAATTAGATCCTTCTGGTGCTTCAATCAGCTGAGTCTGGTTGATGATGGGACGTTTTTCTGGGGAAACTAACCAGAAAAAAACAGTTTGATCAGTTTGTGTCAACCTGAGGATGAGGATGGTGTAAAACCTTCCTCTGTCACAAAGCTGAATCAAGAACAAAAGAAATTCATCATATTCAGTAAATAATCAAACTGTTTAGAGTCATATAAACAACCACATACAATCAAACGTGTCTGACACATGCAGATTAGTTTTATCATTTACTTGCTTTGTTTAGGTGAATAAAGGCAGCTGGACGTGTAGAATGTCACCACTCATGTGACATGTGAAACGTCTTCAAGAAATTATCTATGTACGTCTCGGGCACCAGCAAAGTCACGTCAGAAGCCGCATCACCCGTTAGGAGTCTAAAACTCTGACCCTAGATCACCCCTGAAGACTGCACGTCTGTTTAGATTAAATTTAAATAAATATATATAGAAGAATATCAAGGATCTACACATCATTCAAGCCCTCGATCCATACAACACAAAGACTAAACAACTCTGAGCTAAAAGCTAATATCTAAGTATTGTAATAATTTGTTCTCTCCATTGTTATCTGGATACGCTAACTGATTGTAAAGCTGCCACCACCTTTGTTAAACCGTCTGGTTTCCTGGTTTAGGAAAGCATCAACTTTAAAATGAGCCCAATATAAAGAAGGCTCACTGCTGGGATTAATCACCAGGGCCCCCCCAAAGGACCCCTCTGCAACCCTGCCACTAATGGCAAAGAGCCACGAGTGGTGAAAACAGTGTTCACTTACACGCACTGCACCCAGTAAGACCTGTTACAACTGTAATAGTGTCAAGAAAACTGCACCACTAGGGGGAACTTTCTTGAAGCGAAAGAGAGGATGAGAAAATTACTCAATGAGGGGGAGAGTTCGCCCGGCGCGGTGTCGAAGTGTCTTTGATCTTTCTGACCACAATGTGTGCCCTGCATCAGAAACGATCAGACGGAAACCCTCGCTCTCTTCCTGGGGCAAACCACACGGTGTGTGGTTTGCCCCAGGAACTGTCAGACAGAAACCCTCGCTCTCTTCCCGTGTCCTCATCACAGCATTTACAACGATATATAAGGAATAAACACGTCAAAAGTTCACTAAGAAATTTAAAGTAGCGTGAAATCCTACTCACCACGCATATAAAGCACATCAATAATAATAATCACTATTCATAGTCATAATTATCAACAATGATAATAATTAATAATGATAGTTATGAGCGTGTCTAAGTAATAATGACACTGAGGAGTCATTTCATATAAACATATAAACTCACCGATCAACGATGCAACAGTCACGAAAGCGAGCAATGTTGTTACTGTCATTGTTAAAATAATGTCAACTAATGAAAAACTAATGAAACTAATGAAGCGTGATACAGTATCCTTGCATCTGTAAGTTCATCAAGTTCCTCACTGTGTTGTTCCTAACGCTTTTCTGTTTCTCCTCTGCGGCTCGCCAGCCAATCAGAGGAGCTCATTCACTTCGTGCCAATACAGAGTGTCGGCTCTGAGAGCATGTTTGTGTCAGAAGAGGCGGTGGAATAGGAGGGCGGAGGGAGGAGAAGGGCGGGGGATCCCAGGTCACACAACACAAAGTGCTTCCAAATAAATTGTATTTCATTCCTAAAATTAACAAATTAACATACACCCATATACCTTCATGTAAATGACTGTCTTGTGTGAAAATTTTAAAAAAACAAACAAACAACAACAAAAAAAAAGAATCTGTGCAGTCATCTACGTGATTTTCTTTACGTCACGTGACTCACACAGGCGCTTTTAAGCCAGTTAACTACATGAAGGTATATGGGTGTATGTTGCCTCACACAGCCTGTGTGACTCCACTACCTTGACATGGAGACAAGGAAATGTTCTCACAAACGCCCACCGTGAATTTCTTTATGTCATGTGACTCAAGTTGATTGACGGGTGAACGGAGTGTTGGGAAAAGGTAATAATTCAAAAGTTAATGATGTCAAGTCTTAATCATGAAGCTACAGAGGCGGTCCTGGCCTGATTTATGCCCTGGCTGTGTGACGTTATGAGTTCAGAGGTTGAGAACTCCATTACCCAGCATGCCACAGTAGTATGAGCATGTGCAGTGGCCCGCTTAGAGGTTGTATGTAGTCATGCGGGAAGCTCCGGACTGTTATGATTTATGAGAGATGTTAAGTCAAGTTGAACAAGAGCAGCTATCAGGCCTCGTCTGCTTATTACAAGATAAAGCAAGACAACACATGGTGTCAGAAGTGGTCGTGAGCAGCTAAGGAAGATTCGCCACAGAAAATAAATAAAGAAGAAAAGAAAAGTCCGGTCGTATGAGTGACAACGTGCTAAAAACACAACGTGCTAAGAAAGTTTCCTGCCTGTGATGGCTGCAAGTGGCAGTGGAAGTGAGGCGGGGGACGTGGCTCAGATCCAACAAGTACAAGAGGATCTTGTGCCCGAATACATTAAATTACAACACAAAGACTAAACAAGACTGATGCTAAACAACTCTGAGCTAAAAGCTAATATCTAAGTATTGTAATAATTTGTTCTCTCCATTGTTATGTGGATACGCTAACTGATTGTAAAGCTGCCACCACCTTTGTTAAACCGTCTGGTTTCCTGGTTTAGGAAAGCATCAACTTTAAAATGAGCCCAATAAAAAGAAGGTTCACTGCTGGGATTAATCACCAGGGGCCCCCCAAAGGACCCCTCTGCAACCCTGCCACTAATGGCAAAGAGCCACGAGTGGTGAAAACAGTGTTCACTTACACGCACTGCACCCAGTAAGACCTGTTACAACTGTAATAGTGTCAAGAAAACTACATCATTAGGAGGGAACTTTCTTGAAGCGAAAGAGAGGATGAGAAAATTACTCAATGAGGGGGAGAGTTCGCCCGGCGCGGTGTCGAAGTGTCTTTGATCTTTCTGACCACAATGTGTGCCCTGCATCAGAAACGATCAGACGGAAACCCTCGCTCTCTTCCTGGGGCAAACCACACGGGTGTGTGGTTTGCCCCAGGAACTGTCAGACAGAAACCCTCGCTGTCTTCCCGTGTCCTCATCACAGCATTTACAACGATATATAAGGAATAAACACGTCAAAAGTTCACTAAGAAATTTAAAGTAGCGTGAAATCCTACTCACCACGCATATAAAGCACAGCAATAATAATAATCACTATTCATAGTAATAATAATTAATAATGAGCCTGTCAAAGTAATAGGATATACACATTATTCCAGCCCTCGGTCCATACAACACAAACTACTAACTATGAAAACCACTCTCAGCTAAAAAGCTAATTTTAAAAAGCTAAGTATTTACTATTTATAACGTTTAAAGTTCACTAAGAAAAGTTAAAGTAGCGTGAAATCGTACCCACCACGCATATAAAGCACAGCAATAATAATAATCACTATTCATAGTAATAATTATCAACAATGATAATAATTAATAATGATAGTAATGAGCGTGTCTAAGTAATAATGACACTGAGGAGTCATTTCACATAAACATATAAACTCACCGATCAACGATGCAACAGTCACGAAAGCGAACAATGTTGTTACTGTCATTGTTAAAATAATGTCAACTAATAATAATAATAATAATAATAATAAAACTAATTAAGTCTTGACAACCGTGTTGCAGCGCCTGTCCGCTGTCGTGTGTGTTTTGGTTTTTAATGCAGCGTGGTTTTGTAAAGAGGACAGTGAGTGGAGGTTTCGGAGCTGTGGGCGTTTCCGTGTCAAGTTAGTGGAGTGGGCGTGTCAGTGTCAGAAGAGGCGTGTAATTATCATGTAATTAATTGACTTGTATGAAAAATATAAAAAAAAAAAAAAAAAAAAAAAACAAACAAACAGAAAAAAACAATCTGTTTTCTCTCTACACATTCAGCATTACTGCACCGTCCCTCTGCTAGTTGGGTGTGACTTGTGTGGAAACTGAACACTGTCTGTGATTGTCTTATCGTGAAAGCCCTACTGCACCTTAGCCAATCACCATCACCTATGCAGTTGTGTCGCCCCTCCCTCCTCTCCTCGCCAAAAAAAAAAAAAAAAAAAAAAAAAAGAAAGAAAAAATCTTCGTGGTTCCCGTGGCTGAGAAACAAGTAACGCGCCCCATGTAATTTTCAATAACGGAAACGGCGTTATAGAGATGGAAACAGTAATTAGTTAGATTACCCCGTCACTGAAAAAGTACCGCTGTTATTCCCATCGCTGGTAGTTACATTGAAAACAAAGATAAAGTCGTTTAGACTCAGGAGCAACAGGACTACGCTGCACTGATAAACTACAACCACAAGGTGGCAGTGAAGCATCGAGGATCAAAGCAAAGTTGTCTGTCAAACACTTTGTTTAAATGTAGGTCAAAAACATATTTACACAATAAATCCATAATAAAACCTATAATAAACATTGTATTTCTGTATTTTTCATCTGTATTGTACAGGAACGATACGTTTATTGAGAACGTGACATAATTACTACAAACGTCTAGATTTCTAATCAAGTTTCATGTGCACGAGTCAAACTAAGAATCTATGGGAATGTCTTAATGCTGAGGATCCAAGTACTTAAATAGTTTAAGTTCTCTGGTCATTTTCTCCTACAATGACAATAAAAAGCAGTTTATTTCATGTGTGTGGGCACAAACACACTGAGGCCGTGGACTATTTTAGGTACCTGGGAGCTGCCCTGAACCAGAAACCAGACTGAACACAACACACGCACTTTATAAGAAGATGAGGATTCACCCTGCTGTTAAGAAACCTATTTATTTTTAAAGAACAGTTGATTAAATGTCATTATTCTCCTAATTTACTTGTTTTTTCTTGGCACTAAAACAGATGGATGCATCATAATTTAAGCCAGTTTCTAGTTATTTCTGGGACCATCGTGGGTTTTTCTTTTTCTTACATGGAACTGAACCAAGGATTTTGTCTGCATGCGTACACCACAGGTCCAGAGCTTTAGTTTATAGTTAAAGTTACACAGATAATGAGCCAAAGCTTTAGTCCAGACCTAAACCAGAACTACCTCAGGATAAAAACAACATGGAGTGGACCGTGGCCCAGTCTCCAGACTTTAACCCCACGGAGCTGGTTTCAGATGAACTGGAGCAAAGTATAGCAAAGGGAAGCTCCGGACTGTTATGATTCATGAGAGATGTTAAGTCAAGTTGAACAAGAGCAGCTATCAGGCCTCGTCTGCTTATTACAAGATAAAAACAAGACAACACATGGTGTCAGAAGTGGTCGTGAGCAGCTAAGGAAGATTCGCCACAGAAAATAAATAAAGAAGAAAAGAAAAGTCCGGTCGCATGAGTGACAACGTGCTAAAAACACAACATGCTAAGAAAGTTTGCTACGTGTGATGGCTGCAAGTGGCAATGGAAGTGAGGCGGGGGACGAGGCTCAGATCCAACAAGTAGAAGAGGATCTTGTGCCCGAATCGGAGACAAACAGCAACAGGAAATGATAGGAACTAATGTTCTGCACCGCACTTTGTCAAATTATGGCGCAGTCCCGCGTGGCCAGTGGGCGTAGCTCCGCCTGTAATGTAGAGTCTCATAGAAAAAAATCTGACTGGCTTCTCTGCTTCGCAATCGCGAAATGTGCGTCGGTCAGAACTCAGTCCACAAGGTCCCCCCAAGACAAGGAGGAGACAGTTGATCAGTTTATGGTGCTTTAATTCAACTGAAAGTCACCCTTTACAAATATGGCTGTTCGTGTGTGTTTATATGTGTGGTTCTGAAATAAGCAGAAATAATAATACCCATTAATAACAAAATACACAGTAATAATAATGATAATAATAATCACCCTTAGCATCTTATTAACATCCTCAGACAGATTAAATCTAACACACATAATCACCAGAATTATGTGTATATCACGTAAAGATAAGTGAGAAAGAAAAGAGACGGAATGATATAAAATAAATGACCGTTCATCATTACTGTTGATAATTAGCACCCGTAATTATTACGGAGACGAGACACACTCATTAGCACCAGATATAAACCTGAATCTAACAGGTAACGTGTAGCAGCACAACAATAACATGCATCTGGTTGTCAAACATATCTCAACTCACACTTCTCTGGACGCACATCTAATAACAACCATCTGATTCAGAGCAACAACCTTGTCCACTATGTACAAAATAACACTGCGCCTCTAGTGGTCGGTCTGTGCTCATCACCTGCCCTGTCATACAGTCTTCAGAACAACGCCACTGCCTCAAGGGCCGCATGTTTGACAACTGGGCTCAAAAGAGCAAGACACAACAACAACAACAACAACAACAACACAAACAAACAAACAAAAAACACAGCGAATGAATCACTAACCCTATCATATATATATCCTGTAGCAGGGTTTTCATCTTCCTGACTGATGTTCAAGTGTCCGACTGTAAAATCTATTACAACCAATAACACTAATAAAAATACAAAACACTTAAATAATGGCGAGGCAGGTTAAAGAAATATCATGGTGAACAGAGACATCTCATCTTCTGCTACCTCTTATCCTCACTAGGGTCACAGGGGTTTCTGGAGTCTGTCCCAGCTGGCATCAGGTGAGAGGTGGGGTTCACCCTGGACAGGTCTCCAGTCTATCTCAGGGCTAATACAGAGACAAACAACCACTCACACTCACACATAGGGTCCATTCATGATCACCAATCAGCCTAACGAGCATTTCTTTGGAGGTGGGAGGAAAACAGAGTACCTGGAGAAAACCCAGGCAGACACAACAACTTGAAATAATAAAATACTGCAGCAGTTCATCCTCAAGATGAGAGTTAAATGACTGAAGGTAGAGTCCTCCAGAATCACAGCTGACCCTGCTGGAGGTTCATGACCACGTTCACTGTGGTGACGTCCTCGTCTTTGTCTCTGTCTCTGTCCTTGTCTTCGTCTCCTTCATCTTCTTTCCTCAGCATTCCCATTTCTTCATCTATTCTCCGTCTGCAAATCCCTGTAAGAAGATGGAGACCAGTTTCCAGATGAATGAACTGATTCTCTCCAGTTCTCTGTTCATCTACCTTTTATTGTAGGAAGAGTCTGTGGTTGTTGGTGTTATTTTTCTCTTATTGATCTGAGCCCCTTGAGATCAACTTGTTCTGAATGTGGCCCTGAACTTCAAATGTAAAGCCTCAAGTAGCTTTAGCTGCTAAACACAGTCAAGTCTGACTATTAGATATAAAATAAAGTACATGTTCATCACAATGTCCAGTTAAAATGTAAAAGTCTGTAACTCACTAATCCCTCTGTTCTTCACCAGGACTCCAACGATGAAACCAAAACAAGGAGGAAACAAATACAGACACCAAGAATGATCCAGTAGCTTCTCTCCTCTACAGGACCTGAAAGAAATTAAACTCTTGAATTTAGAGGAATAAACTCAAATGGGATTTAATTTAACAACACAACATAGTTTAGATTAATAACTTTATTCCAAACTATAGTGAAATAAATAAAGACCTACCAGACACAGTGGGGTTCATGACTCTGTATCCTGGAGACGTCGTCGTGGCGACATCCTCTCTCTTTGTCACTGTCACAGTTACAGATAAAATAAAATATTTTAATACAAATATTTTACCCACGTACACAGATCAGCCACATCATTATGACCACCTTTCTAATACTGTGTAGTTGTCCCTTGTGGTGTCTCATCAGAGAAGGACATGGGTCTTCTGAGGGGGTCCTGTGGTGTGTGGCACCAACAACACAACGTTGTGAGTTCAGTAAACTTACCGACAATGTTGAAAACAAAGCTGACGCTCAGCTTTGGGATGAAGCATCTGAAGTGTCCTGAGTCAGACTGCTGGACTGTGGGGATCAGTAGAGTCATCCGTCCTCTGGTCAGGTCCTCTTTAATCAGCTCTGCTCTGTTCTTGTATCGCTGCATCTGTTCCACAGGATGATCTGTCCCACCTCGACGGGAGTAGACAAAGAGGTCTGAGACATTTGGGATGTCCACTCTCCTCCAGTCCAAGGTGTAGTTTGTTAGGTTGATCTCTGGATCAGTTTGACACTGCAGAGTCAAATTAGATCCTTCTGGTACTTTAATCAGCTGAGTCTGGTTGATGATGGGACGTTTTTCTGGGGAAAACAAACCAGAAAAAAACAGTTTGATCAGTTCATGTCAACCTGAGGATGAGGATCAAACGTTCCTCTGTCACAAAGCTGCATCAAGAACAAAGGAAATTGTTTTTTGAAGAGAAATAGGAAGAATGAGGGAAACAGAAAAATCGGCCGGCTTTGTGGTGTCAAAGTGTGTTCGATACTTCCTCTTTCCGTCTCCTCATCACAGCATTTACAAGTTCACTAAGAAGTTTAACCCTTACACACTGTTCATATTCTGTACCTTCATAGTATGGTCAAAATTGATCCGGACCAATAATTCCCTTGTAGCAAGTATTTCTACAAAATATTCAACTACAAACCTATTCAGAATGTTTCAAAACGCACACAAACCTATAAACCACAGTGTTCACTTACACGCACTGCACCCAGTAAGAACTGTTACAACTGTAAAAGTGTCAAGAGAACTACACCACTAGGGGGCACTTTGTTGAAGAGAAAGAGAAAGAACGAGGGAGAGAGAGACAGATCTGTGTGCGCTGTGATTAAGTGTGTTGTCTGTGAGGGTTTTCAGTCATCCAGGTCATGGTAAATCGTGGTGATTGAGTCTGTTGGATCCTTCTGTGCTGGCAGGCACCTGAATGGCTGCCGAGTTACGGTGCGACGACGCATGACTCAGACTACACGGTGTAGTGTCCTGCCTCAGGAACTATAACACAGAAACCCTCGCTCTCTTCCGTCTCCTCGTGACAGCATTTACAACGATATATAACGAATAAACACGTAAAAAGTTCACTAAGAAATGTAAAGTAGCGTGAAATCCTACTCACCACGCATATAAAGCACAGCAATAATAATAATTACTATTCATAGTGATAATAATTAATAATGAGCCTGTCTAAGTTATAGGATATACACATTATTCCAGCCCTCGGTCCATACAACACAAACTACTAACTATTAAAACCACTCTCAGCTAAAAAGCTAATAGCCAAGTATTTACTATTTATAACGTTTAAAGTTCACTACGAAAAGTTAGTAACGTTAAATCCTACCCACCACGCATATAAAGCACAGCAATAATAATAATCACTATTCATAGTAATAATTATTAACAATGATAATAATTAATAATGATAGTAATGAGCGTGTCTAAGTAATAATGACACTGAGGAGCCATTTCATATAAACATATAAACTCACCGATCAACGATGCAACAGTCACGAAAGCGAACAATGTTGTTACTGCCATTGTTAAAATAATGTCAACTAATAATAATAATAATAATAATAATAATAATAATAATAATAATAATAATAATAATAATAAAACTAATTAAGTCTTGACAACCGTGTCGCAGCGCCTGCCCGCTGTCGTGTGTTTTGGTTTGTGACAGCGCGGTTCTTATTGACTAGTGGGAGGAGCAACAGAGCTGTGGGCGTGTGGTAAGAACATTTCCTCATTTCCAAGGGAAGTCAGAGGAGTGAGCCTAACTGGAGTGGGCGTAACTTTCTGCTGAGAGTCAAACAGCCTGTGCGTGTCAGAAGAGGAGGGGGATCCCAGGTCACACAACACAAACTGCTTCTAAATAAATTGTATTTCATTCCTAAAATTAACAGACACTCATATACCTTCATGTAATTAATTGACTTGTATGAAAAATGTAAAAACAAAGAATCTGTGCAGTCATCTACGTGAATTTCTGTATGTCACGTGATCCAGTTGATTGACGGGTGAACAGAGTGTTGGGAAAAGGTAATAATGCAAAAGTGAACGATGTCAAGTCTTAATCATGAAGCTACAGAGGCGGTCCTGGCCTGATTTATGCCCTGGCTGTGTGACGTTATGAGTTCAGAGGTTGAGAACTCCATTACCCAGCATGCCACAGTAGTTATGAGCATGTGCCGCGGCCCCCCTTAGAGGTTGTATGTAGCCATGCGGGAAGCTCCGGACTGTTATGATTCATGAGAGATGTTAAGTCAAGTTGAACAAGAGCAGCTATCAGGCCTCGTCTGCTTATTACAAGATAAAGCAGAGATTTATGGTTGAGGCATTTCTAAATAAAAAAATAAAATGGTATTGTCATTAGTAAAGATGCTATTAAACAGCATTTACAAAAGTAAAGAATGATGCAAAAACGCACACATACACCACCCCACACACTCACACACACACACACACACCTGAGGAGTCCTGCAAGGAGCATGAGGCTGAGAGGGTAGATGGCTCCAGGACCATCCTGAAGAGGCCTGTGTGGTAGGTGGCCGCTCATCAGACTCCAGGACCATGTCTGTGGCTGCTGTGGGAGTATCTGACTCCTCATTGTGGCCAGTGGGTGCTCCAGCTCCAAAACACTGTAGCAGTGCCCCTGAGTTTACAATTAAGATACAATATTACCCACACACGCATCAGTTATCCAATTAAAATGACCGTAACATTTGTTATCACCCTATGAGCATAACACATTTACAATTTATTTAAAAAGCTATATCACATGTAACAAAATGCCATGTCAGTGTATATTAGAAGCTATTTCATTTAGCATATAGCGTAATAGCAATTGAATTTGCACTTGTTGTGTTGCAAACACACACCAGACTAGGTCACCTATGGGTGAAATTAGTTGCATGACATGATGCCTCAATTCTAATTGTAGTTCAGCAAAAGTAAAGACCAAATAAATCGTCTTCTGTGGCTGATAGCAACATATTAGCAAGAGGCTAATAAATAGCCTTTAGCCTCACCACTTACGTCACCCATAGAAATCTGCACACCTTTATCTTTGGCCCATTTCTCCTCTTCTTCTTTTCTTCTGTTTCTGAACACAATCTGGTCATAAATGTATAAAATATAAAAATCATAACTACTGTATGTAAATTATTCTTACTTTTTTTTATAAAATATTTGCATCAACCTGATTCTAACCTCAAATTATCTGACAAAACACTGATATATTTAAAATATATGCAAATGTTTTAATGAATTTAAAATGTATTCATTCTATTGTACGTGTTATCGATCTGTTCTGTGTGTAGTTAAATTATATATATTTATATATAACAAAGATAAAGCTGTTTAGACTCAGGAGCAACAGGACTACGCTGCACTGATAAACTACAACCACAAGGTGGCAGTGAAGCATCGAGGATCAAAGCAAAGTTTTCTGTTAAACACTTTGTTTAAATGTAGGTCAAAAACATATTTACACAATAAATCCATAATAAAACCTATAATAAACATTGTATTTCTGTATTTTTCATCTGTATTGTACAGGAACCATACGTTTATTTGAGAACGTGACATAATTACTACAAACGTCTAGATTTCTAATCAAGTTTCATGTGCACGAGTCAAACTAAGAATCTATGGGGAGTATTTTGTAAATGTCTTAATGCTGAGGATCCAAGTTCTTAAATAGTTTAAGTTCTCTGGTCATTTTCTCCTACAATGACAATAAAAAGCTGTTTATTTCATGTGTGTGGGCACAAACACACTGAGGCCGTGGACTCGTTTAGGTACCTGGGTACCAGACTGAACACAACAGACGCACTTTATAAGAAGATGAGGATTCAACCTGCTGATAAGAAACCTATTTATTTTTAAAGAACAGTTGATTAAATGTCATTATCCTCCTAATTTACTTGTTTTTTCTTGGCACTAAAACAGATGGATGCATCATAATTAAATCAGTTTCTAGTTATTTCTGTGACCATCGTGGGTTTTTCTTTTTCTTACATGGAACTGAACCAAGGATTTTGTCTGCATGCGTGCACCACAGGTCCAGAGCTTTAGTTTATAGTTATAGTTACACAGGTAATGAGCCAAAGCTTTAGTCCAGACCTAAACCAGAACTACCTCAGGATAAAAACAACATGGAGTGGACCGTGGCCCAGTCTCTAGACTTTAACCCCACGGAGCTGGTTTCAGATGAACTGGAGCAAAGTGTAGCAAAGGGAAGCTCCGGACTGTTATGATTCATGAGAGATGTTAAGTCAAGTTGAACAAGAGCAGCTATCACGCCTCGTCTGCTTATTACAAGATAAAACAAGACAACACATGGTGTCAGAAGTGGTCGGTGAGCAGCTAAGGAAGATTCGAAAATAAATAAAGAAGAAAAGAAAAGTCTGGTCGCATGAGTGACAACGTGCTAAAAACACAACATGCTAAGAAAGTTTGCTGCGTGTGATGGCTGCAAGTGGCAGTGGAAGTGAGGCGGGGGACGAGGCTCAGATCCAACAAGTACAAGAGGATCTTGTGCCCGAATCGGAGACAAACAGCAACAGGAAATGATAGGAGCTAATGTTCTGCATCGCACTTTGTCAAATAATGGCGCAGTCCCGCGTGGCCAGTGGGCGTAGCTCCGCCTGTAATGTAGAGTCTCATAGAAAAAAATCTGACTGGCTTCTCTGCTTCGCAATCGCGAAATGTGCGTCGGTCAGAACTCAGTCCACAAGGTCCCCCCAAGACAAGGAGGAGACAGTTGATCAGTTTATGGTGCTTTAATTCAACTGAAAGTCACCCTTTACAAATATGGCTGTTCATGTGTGTTTATATGTGTGGTTCTGAAATAAGCAGAAATAATAATACCCATTAATAACAAAATACACAGTAATAATAATGATAATAATAATCACCCTTAGCATCTTATTAACATCCTCAGACAGATTAAATCTAACACACATAATCACCAGAATTATGTGTATATCACGTAAAGATAAGTGAGAAAGAAAAGAGACGGAATGATATAAAATAAATGACCGTTCATCATTACTGTTGATAATTAGCACCCGTAATTATTACGGAGACGAGGACACACTCATTAGCACCAGATATAAACCTGAATCTAACAGGTAACGTGTAGCAGCACAACAATAACATGCATCTGGTTGTCAAACATATCTCAACTCACACTTCTCTGGACGCACATCTAATAACAACCATCTGATTCAGAGCAACAACCTTGTCCACTATGTACAAAATAACACTGCGCCTCTAGTGGTCGGTCTGTGCTCATCACCTGCCCTGTCATACAGTCTTCAGAACAACGCCACTGCCTCAAGGGCCGCATGTTTGACAACTGGGCTCAAAAGAGCAAGACACAACAACAACAACAACAACAACAACACAAACAAACAAACAAAAAACACAGCGAATGAATCACTAACCCTATCATATATATATCCTGTAGCAGGGTTTTCATCTTAATGACTGATGTTCAAGTGTCCGACTGTGAAATCTATTACAACCAATAATACTAATAAAAGTAAAAAAATACTTAAATAATGGCGAGGCAGGTTAAAGAAATATCATGGTGAACAGAGACATCTCATCTTCTGCTACCTCTTATCCTCACTAGGGTCACAGGGGTTCTGGAGTCTGTCCCAGCTGGCATCAGGTGAGAGGTGGGGTTCACCCTGGACAGGTCTCCAGTCTATCTCAGGGCTAATACAGAGACAAACAACCACTCACACTCACACATAGGGTCCATTCATGATCACCAATCAGCCTAACGAGCATTTCTTTGGAGGTGGGAGGAAAACAGAGTACCTGGAGAAAACCCAGGCAGACACAACAACTTGAAATAATAAAATACTGCAGCAGTTCATCCTCAAGATGAGAGTTAAATGACTGAAGGTAGAGTCCTCCAGAATCACAGCTGAACCTGCTGGAGGTTCATGACCACGTTCACTGTGGTGACGTCCTCGTCTTTGTCTCTGTCTCTGTCCTTGTCTTCGTCTCCTTCATCTTCTTTCCTCAGCATTCCCATTTCTTCATCTATTCTCCGTCTGCAAATCCCTGTAAGAAGATGGAGACCAGTTTCCAGATGAATGAACTGATTCTCTCCAGTTCTCTGTTCATCTACCTTTTATTGTAGGAAGAGTCTGTGGTTGTTGGTGTTATTTTTCTCTTATTGATCTGAGCCCCCTTGAGATCAACTTGTTCTGAATGTGGCCCCTGAACTTCAAATGTTAAAGCCTCAAGTAGCTTTAGCTGCTAAACACAGTCAAGTCTGACTATTAGATATAAAATAAAGTACATGTTCATCACAATGTCCAGTTAAAATGTAAAAGTCTGTAACTCACTAATCCCTCTGTTCTTCACCAGGACTCCAACGATGAAACCAAGAACAAGGAGGAAACAAATACAGACACCAAGAATGATCCAGTAGCTTCTCTTCTCTACAGGACCTGAAAGAAATTAAACTCTTGAATTTAGAGGAATAAACTCAAATGGGATTTAATTTAACAACACAACATAGTTTAGATTAATAACTTTATTCCAAACTATAGTGAAATAAATAAAGACCTACCAGACACAGTGGGGTTCATGACTCTGTATCCTGGAGACGTCGTCGTGGCGACATCCTCTCTCTTTGTCACTGTCACAGTTACAGATAAAATATAAATATTTTAATACAAATATTTTACCCACGTACACAGATCAGCCACATCATTATGACCACCTTTCTAATACTGTGTAGTTGTCCCTTGTGGTGTCTCATCAGAGAAGGACGTGGGTCTTCTGAGGGGGTCCTGTGGTGTGTGGCACCAACAACACACGTTGTGAGTTCAGTAAACTTACCAACAATGTTGAAAACAAAGCGGACGTTCAGCTTTGGGATGAAGCATCTGAAGCGTCCTGAGTCAGACTGCTGGACTGTGGGGATCAGTAGAGTCATCCGTCCTCTGGTCAGGTCCTCTTTAATCAGCTCTGCTCTGTTCTTGTATCGCTGCATCTGTAGATGAGGATGATCTGTCCCACGTTGACGGAAGTAGACAAAGAGGTCTGAGACATTTGGGATGTCCACTCTCCTCCAGTCCAAGGTGTAGTTTGTTAGGTTGATCTCTGGATCAGTTTGACACTGCAGAGTCAAATTAGATCCTTCTGGTACTTTAATCAGCTGAGTCTGGTTGATGATGGGACGTTTTTTCTGGGGAAACAAACCAGAAAAAAACAGTTTGATCAGTTCATGTCAACCTGAGGATGAGGATCAAACGTTCCTCTGTCACAAAGCTGCATCAAGAACAAAGGAAATTGTTTTTTGAAGAGAAATAGGAAGAATGAGGGAAACAGAAAAATCGGCCGGCTTGTGGTGTCAAAGTGTGTTCGATACTTCCTCTTTCCGTCTCCTCATCACAGCATTTACAAGTTCACTAAGAAGTTTAACCCTTACACACTGTTCATATTCTGTACCTTCATAGTATGGTCAAAATTGATCCGGACCAAAAAATTCCCTTGTAGCAAGTATTTCTACAAAATATTCAACTACAAACCTATTCAGAATGTTTCAAAACGCACACAAACCTATAAACCACAGTGTTCACTTACACGCACTGCACCCAGTAAGAACTGTTACAACTGTAAAAGTGTCAAGAGAACTACACCACTAGGGGGCACTTTGTTGAGAGGAAAGAGAAAGAACGAGGGAGAGAGAGACAGATCTGTGTGCGCTGTGATTAAGTGTGTTGTCTGTGAGGGTTTTCAGTCATCCAGGTCATGGTAATCGTGGTGATTGAGTGTGTTGGATCCTTCTGCGCCGGCAGGCACCTGAGTGGCTGCCGAGTTACGGTATGACTCATGCCGTAACTGTATGTCTCAGACTACACGGTTTGGTGTCCTGCCTCAGGAACTATAACACAGAAACCCTCGCTCTCTTCCCGTCTCCTCATCACAGCATTTACAACGATATATAACGAATAAACACGTAAAAAGTTCACTAAGAAATGTAAAGTAGCGTGAAATCCTACTCACCACGCATATAAAGCACAGCAATAATAATAATTACTATTCATAGTGATAATAATTAATAATGAGCCTGTCTAAGTTATAGGATATACACATTATTCCAGCCCTCGGTCCATACAACACAAATTACTAACTATTAAAACCACTCTCAGCTAAAAAGCTAATAGCCAAGTATTTACTATTTATAACGTTTAAAGTTCACTACGAAAAGTTAGTAACGTTAAATCCTACCCACCACGCATATAAAGCACAGCAATAATAATAATCACTATTCATAGTAATAATTATTAACAATGATAATAATTAATAATGATAGTAATGAGCGTGTCTAAGTAATAATGACACTGAGGAGCCATTTCATATAAACATATAAACTCACCGATCAACGATGCAACAGTCACGAAAGCGAACAATGTTGTTACTGCCATTGTTAAAATAATGTCAACTAATAATAATAATAATAATAATAATAATAATAATAATAATAATAATAATAATAAAACTAATTAAGTCTTGACAACCGTGTCGCAGCGCCTGCCCGCTGTCGTGTGTTTTGGTTTGTGACAGCGCGGTTCTTATTGACTAGTGGGAGGAGCAACAGAGCTGTGGGCGTGTGTAAGAACATTTCCTCATTTCCAAGGGAAGTCAGAGGAGTGAGCCTAACTGGAGTGGGCGTAACTTTCTGCTGAGAGTCAAACAGCCTGTGCGTGTCAGAAGAGGAGGGGGATCCCAGGTCACACAACACAAACTGCTTCTAAATAAATTGTATTTCATTCCTAAAATTAACAGACACTCATATACCTTCATGTAATTAATTGACTTGTATGAAAAATGTAAAAACAAAGAATCTGTGCAGTCATCTACGTGAATTTCTGTATGTCACGTGACTCCAGTTGATTGACGGGTGAACAGAGTGTTGGGAAAAGGTAATAATGCAAAAGTGAACGATGTCAAGTCTTAATCATGAAGCTACAGAGGCGGTCCTGGCCTGATTTATGCCCTGGCTGTGTGACGTTATGAGTTCAGAGGTTGAGAACTCCATTACCCAGCATGCCACAGTAGTTATGAGCATGTGCCGCGGCCCGCTTAGAGGTTGTATGTAGCCATGCGGGAAGCTCCGGACTGTTATGAAATTCATGAGAGATGTTAAGTCAAGTTGAACAAGAGCAGCTATCAGGCCTCGTCTGCTTATTACAAGATAAAGCAGAGATTTATGGTTGAGGCATTTCCAATAAAAAATAAAATGGTATTGTCATTAGTAAAGATGTTATTCACAGCATTTACAAAAGTAAAGAATGATGCAAAAACGCACACATACACCACCCCACACACTCACACACACACACACACACCTGAGGAGTCCTGCAAGGAGCATGAGGCTGAGAGGGTAGATGGCTCCAGGACCATCCCTGAAGAGGCCTGTGTGGTAGGTGGCCGCTCATCAGACTCCAGGACCATGTCTGTGGCTGCTGTGGGAGTATCTGACTCCTCATTGTGGCCAGTGGGTGCTCCAGCTCCAAAACACTGTAGCAGTGCCCCTGAGTTTACAATTAAGATACAATATTATCACACACGCATCAGTTACCCAATTAAAATGACCGTAACATTTGTTATCACCCTATGAGCATAACACACTACAATTTATTTAAAAAGCTATATCACATGTAACAAAATGCCATGTCAGTGTATATTAGAAGCTATTTCATTTAGCATATAGCGTATAGCAATTGAATTTGCACTTGTTGTGTTGCAAACACACACCAGACTAGGTCGCTTATGGGTGAAATTATTCGCATGACATGATGCCTCAATTCTAATTCTAGTTCAGCAAAAGTAAAGACCAAATAAAGTCGTCTTCTGTGGCTGATAGCAACATATTAGCAAGAGGCTAATAAATAGCCTTTAGCCTCGCCACTTACGTCACCCATAGAAATCTGCACACCTTTATCTTTGGCCCATTTCTCCTCTTCTTCTTTTCTTCTGTTTCTGAACACAATCTGGTCATAAATGTATAAAATATAAAAATCATAACTACTGTATGTAAATTATTCTTACTTTGTTTTATAAAATATTTGCATCAACCTGATTCTAACCTCAAATTATCTGAAAAAACACTGATGTATTTAAAATATATGCAAATGTTTTAATGAATTTAAAATGTGTTCATTCTATTGTGCGTGTTATCGATCTGTTCTGTGTGTATTTATATTGAAAAACAAAGATAAAGCTGTTTAGACTCAGGAGCAACAGGACTACGCTGCACTGATAAACTACAACCACAAGGTGGCAGTGAAGCATCGAGGATCACAGCAAAGTTTTCTGTTAAATGCTTTGTTTAAATGTAGGTCAAAAACGTATTTAAATATAGAATAAGCATCATAATAAATCCATAATAAAAACTATAATAAACATTGTATTTCTGTATTTTCCATCTGTATTGTGCAGGAACCATACGTTTATTGAGAACGTGACATAATTACTACAAACTATGTGGGGCCATGTCCACCCTCGGCCACCATGTAGCTCTGCCACTGGCTCAAGGGCATTAAGTTTGACAACTGGACTCAAAAAAACAAGACAGCTCATTTAAATTGAATAAAAACACACTGAATTAATCACATATAAACACACAATATATAGATGACAATACAGCTTTATCAGTAACCATCCTGTAGCAGGGTTTTCATCTTAATGACTGATGTTCAAGTGTCCGACTGAAAAAACTATTACAACCAGTAATACTAATAAAAATACAAAACACATTAATATTAAAATGGAAAGAGTTCATTTCAACAAAATATGAAGAAAGTGCTTCAAAGGTAAGAAAAAATAAAATAGCAACAAAGAAAAAGAGGTAAAACAACAATCATCAAGTCAAAGAGCAGCACATAAATTAATATCATAGTTAACAGAATAAATACATCTACTATGAACAGAGTTTGATTCATTAAATGCTCTACTGAAGGTAGAGTCCTCCAGAATCACAGCTGACCCTGCTGGAGGTTCATGACCACGTTCACTGTGGTGACGTCCTCGTCTTTGTCTCTTTCATCTTCTTTCCTCAGCATTCCCATTTCTTCATCTATTCTCCGTCTGCTCTTCCTGCAAATCCCTGTAAGAAGATGGAGACCAGTTTCCAGGTGAATGAACTCATTCTCTCCAGTTCTCTGTTCATCTACCTTTTATTGTAGGAAGAGTCTGTGGTTGTTGGTGTTATTTTTCTCTTATTGATCTGAGCCCCTTGAGATCAACTTGTTCTGAATGTGGCCCCTGAACTTCAAATGTAAAGCCTCAAGTAGCTTTAGCTGCTAAACACAGTCAAGTCTGACTATTAGATATAAATAAAGTACATGTTCATCACAATGTCCAGTTAAAATGTAAAAGTCTGTAACTCACTAATCCCTCTGTTCTTCACCAGGACTCCAACGATGAAACCAAGAACAAGGAGGGAAACAAATACAGACACCAAGAATGATCCAGTAGCTTCTCTCCTCTACAGGACCTGAAAGAAATTAAACTCTTGAATTTAGAGGAATAAACTCAAATGGGATTTAATTTAACAACACAACATAGTTTAGATTAATAACTTTATTCCAAACTATAGTGAAATAAATAAAGACCTACCAGACACAGTGGGGTTCATGACTCTGTATCCTGGAGACGTCGTCATGGCGACATCCTCTCTCTTTGTCACTGTCACAGTTACAGATAAAACACAAACTTTATTATTAACTTGCAGTTTTATCCACCTACACAGATCAGCCACATCATTATGACCACCTTTCTAATACTGTGTAGTTGTCCCTTGTGGTGTCTCATCAGAGAAGGACATGGGTCTTCTGAGGGGGTCCTGTGGTGTGTGGCACCAACAACACAACGTTGTGAGTTCAGTAAACTTACCGTTAATATTGAAAACAAAGTCGACGCTGAACTTTGGGATGAAGCATCTGAAGTGTCCTGTGTCAGACTGCTGGACTGTGGGGATCAGTAGAGTCATCCATCCTCTGGTCAGGTCCTCTTTAATCAGCTCTGCTCTGTTCTTGTATCGCTGCATCTGTTCCTCAGGATGATCTGTCCCACGTCGACGGGAGTAGACAAAGTGGTCTGAGACATTTGGGATGTCCACTCTCTTCCAGTCCAAGGTGTAGTTTGTTAGGTTGATCTCTGGATCAGTTTGACACTGTAGAGTCAAATTAGATCCTTCTGGTACTTTAATCAGCTGAGTCTGGTTGATGATGGGACGTTTTTCTGGGGAAACAAACCAGAAAAAAATACAGTTTGATCAGCTCACCACTAGGGGGCACTTTCTTGAAGAGTGAGAGAGAGAAAGAGACCGGCCGGCGTCGAAATGTGTCAGACAGAAACCCTCATCACAGCATTTACAACGATATATACCGAATAAACACGTAAAAAGTTCACTAAGAAATTTAAAGTAGCGTGAAATCCTACTCACCACGCATATAAAGCACAGCAATAATAATAATCACTATTCATAGTAATAATAATTAATAATAATGATAACAATGAGCCTGTCAAAGTAATAGGATATACACATTATTCAAGCCCTCGGTCCATACAACACAAACTACTAACTATGAAAACCACTCTCAGCTAAAAAGGCTAATTTTAAAAAATCAAGTATTTACTATTTATAACGTTTAAAGTTCACTAAGAAATTTAAAGTAGCGTGAAATCCTACTCACCACGCATATAAAGCACAGCAATAATAATAATCACTATTCATAGTAATAATTATTAAAAATGATAATAATTAATAATGATAGTAATGAGCGTGTCTAAGTAATAATGACACAGAGGAGTCATTTCATATAAACATATAAACTCACCAATCAATGATGCAACAGTCACGAAAGCGAACAATGTTGTTACTGCCATTGTTAAAAAAATGTCAACTAATGAAACTAATGAAACTATGCTAATCAGACTCTATTTTTATCAGACTGTCTGATTAGCATAGTAAGACCGCTTTTTTTTTTTTTTTTTTCAAGAAATTCATGTTGTGGAGCTGCAGGGAGGGAGGGAGGAGTTTCTGTTTCTGGCCAAGTCTAGTTAAATTTGTGGTTGAGTGTCATAACAGCAGCTGTTTAGTTGTCAAAGTGTAAAGCTGAAAAAAAGGAGCAAAGACTGATTCTCCTCAAATATGAAGAAGAAAAGGTAAATCCCACTCGAAATCTCGAAAAGTCAAACGCCGCGGCTGCATCGAAGAGGCGCCATAAGGCATGGTAAAGGACTGCAGATTGCATTAATGCGTAAATTACACAACAATGGCTCAATGAGATTAACGAAGCCACGAAACCCAAACACTGCGCTGCACAGATGAATCGCGAGTTTGACAATTAGTCTCATCGCCCAGATGTGACACCTCCGGAGTAAAAAGAACGCGGGAGCAAATAAAAACCAAGAACAAAAACATTGTTTCATCTGGGGAGTTGGATTTCTTAATTCCACAATGTTACATGGGCTACAATAAAGATGGAAGCTGAAGACACAGTTACATCATGTCAGTACATTAAGTTGTTGGCCTTGTTACGCCCTCTGCATTTTCACTGGCTGTACAGGTGTGTTCGGCCTGTGCCTAATCACCTTAATCAGCTACACCTGAGAAGACTGACTAAAAGGCCTGTTGAAGAGGCCTGGGGGATGATTTTTCCACTGCAGAAGCTCATCATGGCTCACCTGTTTTTCTGTCCCTTCTTGTAAAACAAATACTTTTTGAAACTCCATCATGTGTCCCCACTTTTATGTTGCGCCTCTCGAGCCAGGACGTAACACAAAAGGGGGCTCATCGGGGATCTGAACCCGGGAAACTCTCGCACCCGAAGCGAGAATCATACGTCAAGACCAAAGCTGGCGCGTAAATCCTTCTCCGCTGCGCAGTCTAAGATGAAAAAACAGTATGATTAAAAACACACTCAGTCGCAATTTTCACCCAGGTGACTGTGTGTTAGTTCTACTGCCTGTTGTTGGGTCTTGTCTTCAAGCCATGTTTTGTGGTCCTTATGAGGTGGAGCGGAAGTTGAGCGACACAGACTATGTGATCAAGACGCCAGATAGAAAGAAAAAGTCCCGAGTGTGCCATGTCAACATGAGGGTAGAAAACCTCTTGTTTTGTTGACTTCTTTTTCTTTTGGTAAAAGGCAAGTCAGTTTTCAAATCCATCGTTTTGTTTATTGTTTAGGTGATGCTCACCCCGA